>NW_009593901.1:24312-50503 GCF_000690535.1 Cariama cristata | reverse complement strand
CACCCAAGTCCCCCCCACGCTCGGCTGGCGGGGACGGGGAGATTGAAGAGAAGCGAGGCAATTTACCGCCGGGATTAAATTAATGACCGAGATAAAGTGGACAGCGTGGGAACGGCCGATGGAAAAATGAATCGCCAAGACGTCATATAGCATTTATAGCATCAGCAATAATTTCTTGCAAAGCATAGCTGCAGCACAGATCCTCCTGCTGTGACCGGCGCTACATCTCACACGCTGTCCCCCGCCACCCTACCGGCACAACAGAAAACTCAGCCCAGGGTTTTCATTCTCTGTATTATTTTATTACTGCTTCCCTCTTCCCTATGATTGATTTAAATAAAGTAACAGATCAACAGTTCAGGTTATCACATTAGAAGTCTGCAACCACAATTTAGTCCATTATAACACACGTTAATTCATGACTTCTGAGAAAAAGGTGAATTTAAAGTGAATTTAAACATTTTAGTGTGCACCAGGAGTCCACTTTGAAGCAGTTGTGGGGCAGCCCCAGCGCGCAGACCACAAGCAGTAAGCCGGGAAACGCATCCCAGGAGGGCACCTCACACGCCTTGGGGCCAACGGGCACCCCCTGCACAAGGCGAGGCCGCAGCCGGTTCAGCCGCAGCGGCCTGAGCACCAGGTCCTCAGCACCAGCAAACCTATGGGGCCACGCTTGCTGGTGGTGCAGATGCACATTACCGTAACCTCATATAATTTCAATTTCCCACACTCGGGAGGAGTTAATACTCTCCCTCGCTTTGAGGGGGTTGATGTATTAATGTTACATTCACATACACAGAAGCTGTCTGTCCCCCTTTGAGTCAGAACATTTAACATGCAGAATATTGCATCAATATGCTGGGGCAGCTACATGGAGGAGGGAACAAACTAGCTCCAAAGGAGAGTTGCTTCTACAGCATCGCTCTCTGTTCTGAGGCCCAAACCTATACTCTTTCTGCTGCTGTAGGCATGGGTTTTTTTACTTTACACATGCTTCAGTCAATACTAGAAGCATAAGTAGAGAAATACTTATTACTAGCTGAAGCAAATTTGGAAATGCTGAAAAAACTAGGAGAAAGCTTGTTCCAGCAAGATTTCTGGACTGCTATTTTGTGAAATCTGTGTTTGCAAGTTGTCCTTGTACACTTCATGCTCCGCGCTTTTTTTTGGCCTATATCCTAGCCACAGCTTGTTATAACACAGGTATATTGTCGATTGTGAGCCTGAGGTTTCCCTCTCAGCAGAGATACTTCACTTTTTAATTGGTTTACCGCTTCTGTTTGCCAGCAGGAGGCAAACAAGGAGAGGATCAAGACAAACAGAAGTACTGACTCTTCTAGAAAACAGCTGAATAACTACTCCATGCTGCACTGGCAAGAGAAACCTAGAAAACAGAGAACTCAGAGGAAAAAAAAAAACACCAAACCACTAAAAACACTAAACCCACCCTCAGGAAGTAATAAAGAGAGGGATGAAAAAGAAGAGAAGGCATAAAATTAAATAGAAAGGGAACAAAAGGAAGGTGTTACAGAATTTGAAAGTGCCATAAAGTGAAACAGTTGGCAACGAGAAAAGAGGTGTGAACACCTTCACTTCACACTGCCAGACTGAGATGAAAAAGCATGGCTGTCTTTGAAGCACAAAAATAATTACATATCTACCAAGTATGTGAGAATCAAGGGTTTGTGCTATAGTGCTCCACTGGCAGCGTGCAGCCCAAAAGGGGCGAGTTGTTTACCAATTTCCTTGAAAACACATGGCAAATCTTCAAAAATGTATGCCCTTCTGAGCTGCGATGAATCAGCAGCCACAGAAACCATGCGGTCCCAGACTGAGGTTTAACAAAGGCATGATAGTTTCCCTCTTCTCTCTGTAACCTCCAACTAATCTCTTCTAACTGGATCGCTTCGGCCACCGTTCTTTACCTCCCAATTATATCAGACCTGATTATAACACCACTTGAATGGTAACACTCAAAATATTGAGCTCCCAGTGGCAATACCAAAAAGGAGAGGTAGTCATTCCAAACAAGACAGTGTTTGAGGATGTTGGGTAATTGTCTAAATCTTCTATCAATGCTAAGGTAAACAGATGAAACCAGAAAAATATTCGAGCCTCCTGGCAAAGTTTTCAGCATGCTTTCACCTTCCTGACCTCACGGTGTCGAGCGCGGCACTACTCCTCTGCAATTCCTTCAGATACTACGTGTTGTCCGTGGAGGAGAATCCCCCCTAAACACAGGCAAATAAACCATCCAGTGGAAAAACAAATATTGTGTGATCTCTTCACCTTTTGTCTGTGTTTAGAAAAGACAACATAATGCTTTCTATTCTAGAAGTGAATGCTCCGTGTCTTTCCAAAGCAGTAGTATTCTCTTTCTGTCTTGTGAAGAGCTCCGTGGCTTTGCACTTTACGCCTCGCTCTTCCTCAGTAAACAAGTTCATCAAGTCTGTTTGTCATTTGGTGGCCCTACGCGTTTCACAAAGGAAAAACAAACACATGCAACCAATTTGTTCCCATTTTCCTAACAGTTGATCAGACATTATGATTTTCCTGCCATACCAAAGTTGCAAGTTTCAGCAATGCAGCAAGAAACGGTGTTATCATGCCAGATTAAATAGCGTTTGTTCTCTGCTGTACAGGCAGGATGATACAATATTTCATGGCTTTCTTACAGTTCTATAACACGATTACATCTCATCTTCAAAACTCAATACCAAGCTTCATTTGTCTTTGTTTACTGAAGGATTACAGCTGATGGTTCTCTGCCATCTGTTTGCTGGAATATAGTGTCTGTAGTGCAGTGCTGAGGTTTTCAAATCAGCCCTTAAACTGTGATAAACAGAATATCAAAAAGCTCCATCAGCCAGCTAGAAAATGCCTTAGAAGAGAGATAATTGCCCCATACACTTTGTCAAAAATGCTTTTGTTTATCAGGTATACTGATCACCTACCCAAAGTCTCTTGTAGCATGCTTATAAAAAAAACAAGTAAAATGCATTTTAACAGCCAAGAGTCAATTCAAATGCTGTCTGCAGCCTCAAGTTGTGCTTATTTATATGCAGCAGTCTTATTTCATATTTGCTGTGCAAACTCTAGAAGCTTAGGATCGAATGTACTTCTTGTTACCTCACTCTGCCATAGGATGCATACGTAGATATATGTGTTTGAGCGTGTATTACAACGGGAATAAACCAGACAGCCCATCTTGATAAAAGGAGAGGAATAAGAAGACAGGATGCATGCTTGCCATGTGAAATGGTAATTGCGAGAGGGACAGAGAATTGGAAAGAACATAAAAGGCACTATATTTGAACAAAATTATTTTTTAAGACAGCCGTTCCCAAACTGAGATCCAGGGACTAACTCCCTCCTGGGAAGAGCAGCTGGCTGCCTGCCTCAGCATCTTTCACCAGGAAGAGGAGCCAGCAGTCAGCCAGAACATCTTCCACAAGTTTCAATGGGCTGAAGTCTTCTCCTTATGAATTTCTGGCATTCGCAATCTTTATTGATTTAAATTGGGCTTGAAAGCCATCAGAACTGAACGCTGGACATCTTTACTAAATAAGAAAGTTTACAGTGCAAAAGTCTTTAGAGGAAATTTAAAAGATCAAAACCAAATGAGCATCTCCAGGACAATAGCAGTCAGGAAGAATGCCCTCCATTTAAAAATAAATCTGTTGCCTGTAACTTGTTTAACTTCAGTTAAACTACTCTGTCTTAAACTGCAGACAAAATATCCTGGATTTAGGGTACACCTCAAAGCCCCCACGTACACCTTGCTGATAGCAGCGGTGCACCGGAGTCCAGTGACGGGACTCGCACAAAGAGCTTTTCACTGGCTTAAGGCTTCCACGGACTCGGACTTCAGGCTCCACTTCTTTGTGGATTTTGTTATTGTTTTTCCAACCTTCAGCAGTATTTTATAGCTTCTGCCCTTTGAACCACTAACTATTTTTACAATATGGATTAATCCCTTTTCCAGTTTAAAGAAACAGCTGAGATAGCAAACTTTAACAATTTCATATTCTGAACCCTAATTAGTTTAATGTGATGTTATTTGTTCAGGAGTGTTGGTCCTTTAGTCAAGTTTCAGTATAATCTCAACATAATCCCCGATTTTTTTTTCCCTTTTACATCTCATACTTCTCTGAAACATTTTTAAATGTTTTGATGTACTAAACACTTACTGTGTGCCTTGTTTTGTGCTCAGTATTTTCTTTGATCACTTCTTTGAAACTTAATCCAACAGGTGTTATTTTAATTAAAAGCAAGTCTGTCATCATTCTTTTATAATATTGATTTCATTTCACTATTACGGAGTATATTTTATGCACTTTCTTCCTTTTGCAACTCCTTAATGGAGGACTCGCATAATAAGTATGACTTTGATATTTACTGTTTGTTATTTCTACATAGGGTGCCGATAGAAAAATAATAATATTCTTATTCTCCCTATACTGTAATGTTATTTGATATTAGTGGGATTTCCTCTTGGATTTAAACCCTTCAAAAGGGATGGGCTTTCTGGAGAGCATAAACTGACCAATTTAATGCAGTAACAACTGCAGTTCTCCCCGAATGCAGCTGTGTTGTCCCAGGGGATAAAATTCAACCTTTTGCAGAATGACAGTGAAAGATCTGGGTATTCCTTAAGACATCAAAACAAGGATAGGGGCTCAGTCTTGAAGCGGCCATAGAAAGTTCTTGAAACAAAACTGTTTAAGCTATTTTACTTTTACGGAGCAAGCTACACGACTACCACCTGGAAAGGAGACCCTGGTGGAAACCTGGTAAGTCAGCAGAGCCTGCATAGAAAAAGGCACGTCTTTATTGAGCTCCTCATTTGGACATGTTTTGCCTTTTCTAAGTGTGTCAGGCTTGATCTGGAAAACGAGAGTAAGCAAACAGCCGATTTCTACACCAGTGACCCACCCACCGCAAAGAAGTCCCATGCTGAGAGGCTGTTTCATTCTCGCAGTGGAAAGGAACAGGGCCTTGCTTTGTTTTAAATTAGGTGTCCTTTTATTTGTGGGTGCCCATTTCTCCATCCACAGGCCCAACCATACAGTGCATTTCTCCTATACCCAACATGCAACGTGTCAAAATACAACAGGCATTCATTATCTCATAAAAGGATCCTTTTCATTTGCTCACTGTTGTATGGTGTGGAAAGCAAAGAGGAACAAGCCATGGCAAACAAAAGCAAGCTGACATGTAGAACATTGCATGTCAGGGATAAAGCACCGCTAAGAGCCAGGGAATTGTCATCACACTGGAGTTACATCAGACTATAACCATCTCCAGCATTATTTCACTAGCTCTCCCCGTACACATCACTGTTGCATGGTGATCTGTCAGTCAAAACCCTAAAAATAACAGCCAAATACCCTTGCAGTTATGGCAGTCCTTCCTTCCTCGATGCGCTATGCTTTCAAGATCTGCCACATCACATAATCCATTGGACTGCTTCTCCCTTTTGCAATGCAGAGATCACTTCCAGCAGTTTAGTATCCTGGCTTTCTCCTGATTAGGATTCAAGGAGTCAGCCTTTTGATGAGTTAATGACAGAGCACTGCATCAGGTGAAACCCAATGGGTACAACGTCCAGAAAATAAGAAAGTGTTTGTTCTCAATTTGTTGTATAAAAAAAATTAGACATTTCATGGCAAGAAAACATTTAAAACAGCTTGTGCATCCAGGAATCACCCACCACATCCCCTCTCCACCCCCAGATTTGCCACGCCTTCGTGCTACTCAAACTTAAAATATTCATCATCATATCTTCCCCTCTACAGACTAGCTGCATATGGAAACTTTGGAAAGCTAGTCATTTGGGCCAAATCCTGCTATTACAGTTTCTCTTCTAAAATAAAGAGAAATATCATAATAAAAGAATTTAAATCCTCATAATGCTATTAGGAGGAAAGAGAAAACTTTAAAACCAATTTTCAGTCATGAAAAATGATAACCAAACAACCCAGAGGTAAATACTATTAAAGCAGCAAACAAAAAAAAATAATCACCACTTACATGTAATTTCCAATATCCAATTACAGTAAGAGATACAAACAAATAAAAAAATCATTTGAGAAAAGACCCTTTGCTCTCCGAGGCCCTCAACCAGAGGTCAGAGACCCTGTCTCTCCTTCCCTGGTCAACTCAATCCAGCTACTCCATGCACAGCAGAAAAATTTCAAGAGGAGCCAGGTAAAATTTCCCTGTCTTACCCCAGACTTCTCATGAGGGAGATCTCAAGCTTCCCATTAGCATCTTGTCTCCCAGCCACTCTCCTGGAACATATTGCAGCTCAGATGCAGAGATCCCCATGTCATTATGTCCTTTATAAAGGCTACTGGAGATGGGACCACGCACCCCAGCCATATTGTTAGGGCACTGCTTGGGTTTAGGGCATTTTATTGACAGACATAAGCGGGGAAAATGAAGCAGCTTGCATTTACCAAAAGCCATGCAAAGCAATTTCTTCAAATCCAGGACCACAGAATAACTGGATACTACAAGCTACGTTGTAATTGGTGTAGATAAGAGTTGGGAGAAGAACCAGTGAAATTATCCAAACTCTGCAAGAAGACACTACACTGAAACCAGATTACAGTTATTTTCCTGCTGTGTTCTGAGACCCAGGCCAAAAAAAAAAGCAAGACGTTTGTCTGGTGGAAAATAAAGTGGGATCTTTTTAAATTCCCAGTGTAGTGCTTAGCTATAAATCCACTTATAATAGATGGTTCTTATTTCATAATAAGAATACGATGAAACCGAAAATGATCTCCTTAGGCTGCCATGATGTCAAACACAAAACTCCCCCAGAGCCCTAAACGCGTCTTAGCAGATCGAAGTTACAGATTGTCATACACTTGCTGCACATAAACATCAGCAGTCTCTATTAATAAATGCTTGCACTAATCTGTTTTTCAGCAGATCAGCAGGGCACAGGCATCTCTAAAACCAGGCATGGAGGACACAGCTAATTGTATCATTGTATGTCACCATGCTGCACTGGAAGTGGAGCAAGAGGGGAAGAGCTGCCACTCTAGGAACTATTTTTCCAGCAACAAATCGTTTCCTTGCATGCTGATAAGGTATATTTGTCTTCATCCTCTGCTCTCCCTCATTCTGACCAACCTATTCCACCTTGAGCAGCTTTCTTCAGGCCCTAAAGAACATATACTCCCATGCAGTAAATGATGATCTAGTACCTTCCCTATGGGCTTTGGGTAAAACAAGACATATCAGGGAAACATGTTTCACTCTTCCCTTGTTACCAATACGGTGGCATCACCTAAATCTGACGTTTACTCTGTTTTGTTTAGGCAGATGAAACGTTTATGAAGGCTTGGTTATCAACACCAATAAACACACACAGCCTACCTGTAAGCATTTAGGCAGTATCCTGCATTCACAGGAGCAGGATACAGAGAGGGAACTCCTGCTAGTGAAATACAACCATTCTTGCATTAGAGTTATAGAAACCCCCTTTAAACCTTTTCCTATTACTGTTATCGTAATAATAATAAAAAGCAGCAGCACATGAGGCACAGTCCTTTTTATCACCATCCATCACAAAGATAAAATATACAAGATCTCTATATTTTCCTTCCAGTTCCCAAGGTGAAAAAGCAATTATACTGTAGAACATCAGCTCCTGCCAGTTCTGGCAAGCGTTTTACAGTACAGAAACGCAGCCTCAAAATCCCTTCCTGCCCAGCCCTTTGTGGCCCATAGGCTCTGGTGCTGGAGTGGCCCCGGTATGGGTTAGGTAATGGATGGCAAGTCGAGGGCAGTGTCCGAGCCCCACTGAAACCCTGTTTGGGGGAGTCAAGTGGAATGGAGGTGGTGCAAAGGGTTAGCATGAGTATGCCTCGGCGGACACATTTATGCTGAGCACAGAAAGCACTGATCACAAGAGGTAAAGCTCAGAGGATGCAAATATTGAAAACAAGAAAAAGATTTCCCTGTTGACTTGGTTATGTCCGTCACTACCTCCCCCAGACTTTCATTTTACTGCTGAAAATGGAGACACTTGTGGGAGAAAAGTGGGATTTAGGAAGGCATACTGGGAGAGAAAAAAAAAGTTTTTTCTTCTGCCCTGCAACCACAGGTTCCAGTTTTCTTTTATACAAAAAACCCACGCCTTTTTTCACAGATCTTTCTGGGAAGAAGTTTTATATCTATTTGTGCAATGTTAACCGTTCAAAGTTTTGAAGAATGCAGATAAATGTGGTTGTAAATCCAGAGACAGCACATATATAGTATGGATTAATTTTATTTTTTTGAACGAGGGGGAGAAAATTCAAACCATTATTTGAAAGAAAGAAAAAAAACCCCCACACAATCAAAACAGTCATTGGAGTGGAAGTTGAAGACCTCTCCTATTATTAAAGCACCAGCATTCCTCCCATACTTACAACTATCATGACTATCACATCACAATACTCCTTTAAGGTGCTGTTTAAAGATAGTGGCACACTACAGAGAAAGCATTTAAAAATATGGCCTTATTTATCCAAAGCATATTTGGCTTTGGCTTTTTTGTCTCCAAACTGGGGAAAGCTACAAGCATTTTACAATTTGAAATTATTTTTGTAAACAGTGTTAAAGAAAGAAAACACAAATTAATCCATAAATATCTTGGTCATAAAAATTAAAGTGGTTGCTGTTGCACCTCAGCTCCCCTCTGGATGCAGTCAGCAGTAGGTAAACGCTGGACCTCTATAACTCTTTGATTACAACCCTGTACATTCTTTCTGCATGAGGTGCTACACCATCAGAATAGCTGGGTTTTTTTCTCTCACTTTACAATTGTTATTTTCCCAACACAGTTTGTCATTGAGTATTTGACTTTAGACATATTATTTAACCAAGTGTTTATCAAACACCTGGAAAATCACTCTCCTTTAAAAATTTTATGATGGAAAAGCAATTACTCTTTAAGCCATGTTTCAAAGTCACTTCCCAAGAATCCTTTGGAAGCAAACCTTAGTTTCTCTCCTGCTTAACACCCAATGTCACCCAGCAAGCATGTAAACTATTGCCGATTCTATTCTTCTAAGGTCTAGTAACAAAATACAGATAATAAGTTTTTTTCGCAATTCACAGCTATTAGTTACTGAAAGCTTTAAATACACTGGGATGGGGTTAGTTTCAAATATTTCTGTTCCTTACCAGTGTTTAAAGTTGTACAACTATTAGAGCCAAGTATGTCTTATGCTTTTTCCATACACCAAAAGCAAAGAGCAAATATGAATCAAAGGCCTTGAGATTCCAGATGAGAGAAAATGTAAATTAAAAAGTCTGTGTAAGAAAAACCACACAACTTTATGGCAAGGAAATAAAAAAAAAAGCCAACAATGCATATCTAACAGCCTGTACTTGTCTGAATGCAGAAAGTTCCCCAGCCATTAGGATTTTGAAGGTGCATTAGGCAGTAAGCATAGATGCAAGAGCTGCACAGCAGATTGCACAAGGGGGATGCTCTGGTGAGGTTAACTTCATTTAACTTCATTTTTACTGAGGGAAGCAACATGCAAAGGCTCTTTGTCTATAACACAAAACACTGACTTTGGGGTATTTCGAAATGGGGATCAAATCTCAGTTTGACTAAAAAGACCAGAGGATGTAGGCAAATCCCATTCCAGATTCACATCCCAACTTCCCAACTGGCATATTCAAAAATTTTGAGGTCTGGCTAGTTTGTGCTAACTTGTTATGCCATCGTGTTTCTGACAAGAAGCCACGTTAATCAGCACTTGCCCTCTCAGCTGATCGCAGCACAGACAAAAGCCTAGCCACGCTCCCGCTCCGTGGCCAAGGCTGGGGGCGGCGAGTTCCCCAGCCAGCCCTGCCCTCCCTCCCCTTCCACCCCAAATTCATGAGTACTGAGAAAACAGATGCTTCAGAATTACCTTTTAAAATTTTCACACACCAATATATGAAACAAACACAAATTTTATACAAACTCATTAGTGTAGAAGTATCCGCATTACCCATAGAAAGCCCAGGTGAAGGGCCAGGAGGCCAGGCCACATCCACACACACAGAGCCTCTCTAGAGCACAAATTGCTTTTAGTTACTCTTCAGTTACGCTCTCTCTCATCCTTGCCGCACCACGACGAAGCTACAAGGCTATAAAGTCAGGGAACAGCGAGAGGGGCTGCTCAGCACCGGGGGAGCCCCGGGCAACCCCAGCACCGGCCATGCCCTCACCCCCCAGGGCCCTGTCCCCCCACCGTACCTGAACACGACGGGCAGGGCCAGGTCCCTCCATGGCCCCGGACATGGCGAGGGGTGAGCAAGGCCCGAGCGGACAGGCAGGAGACAAGGCTGCAGACAAAAGGGAAGGAGGGAGGCCTGCAGGCCTGACCTTAAATGGAGCCCCTCACCTGGGCAGGGTGTGTGGGCGGAGGTCCCAGGTGGGGCCCATCTGGGCAATTAAAGCTCATTAACGTGCTGAAGGCCTCCACAGAGAGCAGTCGGATTGGTAACAGGTGGGAAGCTCACAAGATTACTGCAAGCCTGGAGCTCATTCCCCAAGTTATTATTTTGCACGTGAAAACAACACGCCACAAACACAGACCCCAAAACTGGCGGCTCTCCGCAGGTGCCAGGGACGAGCTGTCTCCCCTCGTTTGCCCTGGCTGGGGAAAGCTGAGGACACTTAGTCCACAGGCAGCTTCTCCAACTCTAACTGCAGTATAAACACGTTAACACAAGACATCCTTGACTTCCTCTCTTTTTCTTTTCGAGAAAATGTGTTCTGTAAGTCATTGAATTTAAAAGCAACAGACTCTTTATACTGGAGCAGTGAAGGGAACAGGCTGTGCTGGGTAGGCTGGCATAAATACACTTGGATGTCTCACAAAAGACACAAGACAAATTCCAAATAGTACCAAACAGTAAGTGATAGCAGGTGCAAAGCTCATGGCCAGTTTCTGTGGTTTAGGAAATCTCCACAGGGAATGAAAAAGAAAATTAAACTAAAAGCTGTGATTTGCTCAAGGTCAAATACTTTTGAATGCATTTTACCACTGTTTAGGATTCTAATTCCTTGTTAAATCATGAGAAAACAATGTGATTACCCTCAGGATCAGTTTGCTAAGCAAAAGACTGTCACATATTGCCAATTAGCACACGTATAAAAGCACCTAACCATGAAACATTACTGTTCATAATAATGGATACTGCCGTCTTCACATTCCCTAATGAAATTATCTTTTTGCAGACATGAGCCTCTTCAAAGTTATACCGATCCCTTCAAAGACAAAGCTGTTCCACAAATACATACTCCATTTACCAACACTGCAAAATTTACCAGAAAAAAGCACTGCTGAGGACAACTAAAGTGGGCTCTCCTTTCACAGTTCCCAGTAGTGATAATGCGATGGTTTAAATTTGTTCTTTGGACCAGATGCTTACCATTTATAAAATGTTACTATTGTCTCCTGGATTAAAACAATCTCTTTTACAAATTGTAATGATGTTTATTCTATGCTATTACAGCATCTGTGTAAGCTATCCTGAAGCATCTCCCACATTCTCCAAAGTGGGTACATGGAGTGGAGATCAACGAAATTTTAAGATCTGGCCGAAACGGGGAACAGATTGGTGTCAGCCATAGCTCAGCTAACAAATGGTGTTATTTTAAATAAATGTACTTTCTGAGACAGGATCTTGCTATATGGAAAACGTGCCTGTCAGAGGAGGACATAAACAAGTCACATGCTCTTAAGAAATGTATTGCTCATCTCCCTGGTGAAAAGTAACGTATGGATGCATCCACATCTTACTTCCATCCCTCTTTGTAAGAGATACTTTGGAATACAAAAAGTCCTCATGTTCTTCCAAGCGGCATACATGCAACAAGCAGCGTGAGCAGATGCTGTGGATGGGGAGATAAGAAATCCTAATAAACAGAATCCCAAGTGATTCCGACGGCCACAGGTGGGAAACAGGATAGGCAGGAAAACAGATAGCAGCCATTTGGTCAGGTAAATCATCCTCTACTTCCCATTTACCTCTGAGGGTGAAGCCCACACACAGAGCAGGTTTGGAGCAGAACAGCTATTACAGAAATCCACCTACAACCAAAATGGTGACAAAACACCTGTAAAATAGCTTTTCCAGGTAACCTAGTGGTTATATAGTGGCAGAATTTTTCCGGGGGTGCTGCTCAATCATTATAAACATGGACATTTTGGAGAAGTCTAGATTAGATAGATTTTAAACTCTTAAATGACGTGCTGCTTAGGGAATCAAGAAGAGGGTGTCATCTGTCCTCTGGGCATATACCTTAAGCAGCAACGTACCAGCCAGAATGGGAACATGGGAACGGCTGTGGGGACAAAGGAAAATGGCAAATTCAAGCAGCGGAAAGAGAAATGGCTGGACTGTGAAAAGAGAGCAACGTTATACTGTGAAATAATGAGGAGAGTGTACAGCGTGTACCGCCTAAAATTCCTCCGTGCCGAGAGGCCGTACAAAATCTTCTCGCATAGACTTCTTCCTCTGTAAGCACAAGGTCCTCTTCTCTGCGAGATGTATGATGTTGGATTTTCTGAGCTTGAGTATCACAAAATCTTAGATGTTTTCTCAGGAGTATCATGCAAACAAGGAGCCCGGGAATACTGCAGCCCTTCCAAAATGCTCCCATTTAGGGGAGAGTCTGTCACACTGGATTATGTTTTAGGCTATTTTGGAAAGCTCTCACTCTTTTGAGGAGGGAGTTGGGTGTGTATTTCAATATGAATTACTTAAAGACAAGAAAATACCCCATATATGTTTCCCTTAAGAAATCAGGGGGTGCATAAAACTCACATATCCTGGCCTAAGGAAAGGACTTGAGCTTTTCTGATGGAAGGAAAAAAGGTCTTCAGCACAAAAGATGGAGACAATTATTACAGCTATAGTATTAGAACCAGTACCATCTGCTGCCTGCCTATCTGATGGGGATTTTTATTCTCACAATGTAAAGCCTGCACTTTCATCCAGTAGAAAATATGCACACATGTGCGCACACCTACATTTGGTCTCAAGCACACGCTGCCTTGTGCTGTATCCTCTATACAACATATTGCCAGCATAGTAAGATACTTCACTTCTGGAGCCTTTGAAGTTGCACTATCTTCATTTGTTAGGATATGCACATTTCAGCAAATGACTTGTCACCTCATCAATGGACTCTGCCATGCCAGATCGTGCTTATAGGGTTTAGAAAACTTAAATCTTCTGAGTAAAATTTTGCTTGTCGCAAAGCATCAGCAACTTTTGTTTCATGGGATTATTCCTGCAGCCCTTAAGAATAATTTTTCTGAAGCCTTAAAACTAAAGCACCTGAGTAATCCTGAAAATCATTAAGTATGAATCCATCCAAAATATTTCCCATCATAATCACTTTTCAGCCAGAGACCACGTATTTGTTCACCCATGCCCGAGGCAGCTGACAGGGCGGCTCGCCTGTTTCCCCCAGCCCAGGAAGCACTTTCCACCACACCCAGGGTTTTTTTACAGGTCAAAGCTTTTTCTTTCAATTATGAACCTTGGGCAAAACGTCAAACAAAACAGTTCTTTGCTTAGTTTGGGCTGCCACCCCGCCTCTGAAGCTCCTTCCTTTCAATTCCTCTGCTCCAGGGACTATTGCGGGACATTGCCTGAAACTTCGATAGGGAGCACCTGGACACGTTTCAGACAGGCTTTATAACTGTACGGGGTCAGAGGTCTCTCCAGCCTGTATGGAGACCTGCCTTTTGTGGAAGAAAACTCTCCGTTTGGTGCAGAATAGTCATCTTTCTGTAGACTGGACTCTCATGGCTTTCAGGCTTCAGAACTTTGTCTGGTTGCTTGCAAAACTGAGGAAGAAATGTCCTTGTCCACCCAAGCATAGCCTCACACCTCTCCCAGAGACATCAAACCTGACACCGTACAAACTGGACTAATGACAGAGCCAAAAGCTGTTCCTGCGTGCCCATCTGAGGAATCTTTTATGGCAGGTTTTTTGTCAGATTTGGGAGCAAGAACAGGGTGTGGATCATCTGCCCAGATCAGCTACCCATATTTTTCTTTCTTGCCATTTTGTAGGCCATCACTGTTTGTGAAAGGTTCCCATTTTATTCTCTGGCTGTAGCGAACATCAATAATTCCAGTGTGCCAAAGTGCTTTATTTGACTTACAGGGGCTCTTCTTGGGGAGCATTGGGTGAGAAAACATTTCGTGAGTAATATATAAAGGGTCAGACCATGCAGTTCATATTTTGTCACAAAATTTAGTAGGATCATTTTTTTAAAAAATCTAGCACTGACGGCATTTTCTTTTGTCTTTTTCTGTAAAAAAAAAAAACAAACCTGTTTTAATGCTTGGTCCCCCTGGAACCCTTTGGCTTTCTCCCTCATCCTAGCTACCAGCACCTGCTACCAGAACTGTCCACAAAAGCAGGAAACATCAGAAGGGCTTTCTGATCCTCTTCTCCAGCCACATCGCTGAACCTCCTGGCTATATAAAATAAAAATCTCCAGAAAAGGAAATAAACCTAAATAAATACTTGGCTTAAGTTAAAGATGATGTCTTCAGGGAAAGCCGGCAGCTTTGCTTTTCCAGTCAGGCAAACTGGATGCTGTGGCCAGCTCTCGCAGCAGCTGCTGCGTAGCTTGGCCCAAGCACTTCCATTACTGTGCCTCCATTCCCCTCCCACCCATCCGTCTTCTCCGGTCAGGGTATAAATTCATTGAGTACAGGACTTTCTTAATGCGTTAGCACAGGACCCAGACAAAGAGAGCTCTGGTCTTTCACATAGAAACTTGCTAACAAATAAAAAATAGATGTCAGGAATCTTACTTTGAATTCACTGTCATTTGGAAGTTTGTCTTACCGTAAGTTCAGCATCAGAGGCATTGCTCTTATTTTCTTTGTCTCTATTAAAAATGAACGTGAAACCATCAAGGGACAGATTGCTGTACTAACTCTGTAATATACAAGGCATTACGAACACCTCCTCCCCCAAAACATTGCAATATTTTAGGTACATGAAATAATTTTTCATGAGATAAAAGTTGATTTTTCTTGGACTGCAAGACCGGACAATACCAGGATTGTCAGCATCTGGCTCACAAGTGACAAATGCACAGTGTCTGAATGGATTTTTTTATTTATTTATTTTTTAGGGGGGTTGTAAATTAACATTCTGAATTAGATTTTTATGAACCATGAATATAAGCATTGACCAAAAAAACCTTCATAGCTTTGCACTTTCCCTGACTTTGCTTTTTATTCCCAAAGCTGCTTGTGACAGTTTATTCATTCCCCGAGATTGTTTATTCCTGGTAAAAAGAGCACACCCAACCCAGTGCAGCAATACATGCAGATAAGTCATTCTCAACCCAGAGGGGTGAAGTATGACTTCTGGAGGACCACAAAGGGACAACACAAAAAGCGAATTCATATGCACTGATCTGAAACAGGCATCATTTCTGAAAAGGTCCCCACAATGACTAGAAAAACCTAGGGGCTCAACAATGTTACAAATATTGAAAAATTATGACATAGACCAAACAATATTTTTGATACATACGAAACAGATCTTTGATAAGAACATCAGCTATATCTGGTAAATGGAAAATCTGGGGCTACTAATATGCTTAACAATGTTATGTGCCTTCAGATAAAGATGCAATAGGAAAATCTGGCCAGATGGTGACTTTAACTTAACAGCTTCCTTTTGTACTGTTATGGTGCGCAGTTCACAAAGTCACTGGTGTCCTCACAGTTTGAAAACTGATGGAGCAAGGAGTTTAGCCCAGCAAAGTCCAGAGCCATTGACCTCAGAAGAAAAAACATCCTCAATTTCAAATCAGCCAGATGATGACGTAAGACCAGAAACACCAAGCGAAGAATGTCAGTGTAGTATGACTTACCTGCCAAGCTAGTATTTTCACCAGAAAATAAGAAGTGCTGTCGCTGAAGCTTGAGTTGCCGACTGTACATCATCTTTCCCCTCTTCCTGTGCCAGAAGCTGACCATATTATGTTAAAAATCTTGTTTCTTAGTTTGCTTATAGTCATGTAGGTGAGGAGTCTTGGAAAATCTCCCATCAAGTCAGCAACTTGGCAGAAAGCGAACAGACTAATTTGCCAGATTTGGAAATTCAGTGGGGGTTGTGTCAGGAGATCTCAGTACATGCTGACGAGGTCTTGCGCTGCTATCTAGCCTTTAGTAGGGAATCCCTTATTTCATCTTCCACCGTGGAATAATATAGAGGAAACGAGAGAGACAGTGTTCACACAGTCCCTTGTAAATAACTACAATGCAGATTCATTATCTGAATCAAAGGCACACAATTATACTTTGGCTAAAATAAGAATCTCTAAGAATGTTTGAACAACAGCAACAAAATCTTCTCACCCTTGAGCGTGCAGACTTACTCTATGCCAAAAATTAGTCTCAGTGTATGCCAGAACTGGTGCACATCGCACAGGGTGACCTGCTTGCTGTCTTTCAGGTATGGTAGAGAACACGAGCTGGGCTATGGCAGTGTTGTGGCATGTTGCTTTGTCTGCTCCACTTCATGACTCAACAACTATTACCTGGAAATGAGATGGAAAAAATTCAATTATTAATGAGTAATCTTAGCATACAGCCTTCAAAACAATTCAAAACATCCTTTACACATGGCCTCTGTCTCAAGGCAAGAAGTGACCCATCCCTAGCACAGAATTCAACATCCAAATATCTCCTTATGCTTTTCCATTTGTGGTGAATTAGCTGGCTGAGGTTTCTATCATTTATAATATTAATTCTCCAATTTGTCCCTCATGTCTGCCAACCGAGGCATGTTCAACTTGCTCTTGGCACTCTTGATAATTGGCGTTATCTGAAACAAAAACTCTGAGCACCCCTAGTAACCAGAGTGGGAATCACCAGCTGAGACCTATAAAACCCTCTGGTAGTTGCTACATGCATATCCAACTATCTAACACAATATGCACCAGTATCACAGTTAGATCCCTTAACACTGGTTTTCATTGGAAAAATTATGACTAATACATTGGGATCTTCTATACAGTGACCCCTATTACTAAATTTAATTACTTCATCTAATAGCCAAAGAAGCCTTGTCTTCCAAGTGATTTCCTTGTGGTCATCAGGTTATTAAACTCTTTAGCAGTGAAAGAAATTCAAAAGCACTGATCGCTTCTGAAGGATCTCATTTCGCATCTGTGGAATGTGGAGAATTTCTGAAAGGCAGAAAAGTATTAAGCACAGATGTTTTTCCATTTATTACTCTCAAGACAATGCATATAATATATTAGTCAAGTTTGGAAAACTTCTTGGCAACTGTTGATCTACAAGAGAAAACTGCAAATAATTTCGTGAGGATTGGTTATAGGACTGTCTATGATCAATCTGTAACACACTAACAACTGCTTGAAGAACTGTTGACAAACGTTGGTATACAAAGCTAAGGGTTCATTTATGCCTGCCTCTGCAAAATGCAGTGGTGGACTAAGAAGAAAGACCCTTTCTTCTCAACATGTTTACACCCATAGGGCATAAGGATATCTATTCCAGGATACGATTCAGGGACAGACCTCAAGTGGCTGAGCTAGATAACTAGGGACACAGGGAAGGACTTGGCAAATTAAAGCAAAACAAATCATAAAGACCTATAGCATGGGCTCTAGGATGCTTTTCAGAGACGGGACATTCCGACCTTGGATTCCCTTCAGTACAGGAAGGAACAAAGGCATCCTCTTACTTGGTGAATAACCTGGCTAGTATGCCATTATGGAAATAAAGGCCCTTTTCTCTTCCTCCAGCTATGTTTTAAAAGGCAGCAGCAGCTGTGACTTCATTTTGTGAGGAACCTAATCCTTTCAGTACATATCAGGCATTTTCTGGGAATACCTACAAGTGGGTAAAACCACTAGTGGGGTGTTTTTTTTTTTGTTTTTTTTTTTTTTTTTTTTTAAGGGAATCACCATTTATGGCAGTAGGTACCACCACTGATGGTAAAATCTGCCAGCTCCATTCAGACTTTTATACCCCTTTGAACTGGCTTGCACAGACAACTGTTATGCTCCATTTTGGGGAGCCCTGTGATACAAGATCAACTGTTCCTGAAGACATCAGGGGAAAAATACACTGTTTAAAGCTCTTGGTGTATTTCACTTTTATGCTAACTATCTGGGTTGCTCAGTCCTGTGAAGACCAGGTTGAAGTGTTCAGAGGTACACCCCTAGGCACCTGGAGAACTTAACACTGAGCAGGAAAGCTCCTAGAAAGGCCAGGTACCTCCAGAGTCTAGTAGCAGCTTAGCCAGCTTTTTCAGAGCACTTTTGAATGGAGGTTCTTAAGCTATTTGATGGCCTTTGCCACTGCACGGCTTGCTGGTAGCAGTAGCAGACAGATGTCTTTTGTAAATTATTATACTAAAAAAAAAAAAAAAAAGATGGAAAATACATCATGCCAGTTTTCTCAGAAGTTCTTTCCAAGTTTCTGAAGTGCACGGCAGTTGGCACCCCCATGAGCATTACCACCTGTAATTTCTTTCTCATTATGCCAACAGTGGGAACGAAACCCCAGACTACAGTCTCAAAGACCCTCACATGAAAGGACCTCATCCATCAGCTTGGATCAGTGGTCATCCTTGGTAGATTAGCCACAAGAGGAGCTGTGTGCCTTAGCGGTACATCAGCCAGACAGGGGCTGCTCACAGCACAGCCGCGTGTAAATGGAGAAGCCAGACTAATGCTGACAATAGCTATGACTGTCCTTGGGGAGGATAGTCCTGGGTTGTGCTTAAGCAGGAAAGGATTACCATGACAGTGTGGTTGTGCCAGGACGAATGCTTTCCCCATCATTCTTAAGGTGTGAGAGGCCAGTTCTGTATCACATCCCTTCAGAGTCCATTACATCTGGCTTTGGTTTTATCAAATTCATGACGCCTTTGTTGCCACCACTCCGGTCATATAGCGGTGCCTATCAAGTCACCACCGCGTGGCTGTAGCAAGGAATTCTGTAGCTCAGGAGATGCATCTGCTACTCATTCCTAGGCAGTCATCTGATGCCGCTAGATTATATAATGAATTTAAATCTGCCAAGAATGAACACGAATCCTATGACAAAAGTAGAAACCTGTTTCACATACTAGACCAAAACAGGCACAAATGATGGAAAGAAACTGCTTCTAAACTGAACTTCACACATTCCAGTTGCGAAGCTTGGCAGACTGTCAAGAGACTGAGTGGAGACTCTGGTCTGGGAAAAAGGAGTACCCTGTCACAGCAAACTCCACAGCATCACAGCTGGTAGCCAATGGCACAGAACCCTAATTGAAATAAGGCTTTCAGTCATGCATTAAAAATGACGGTTTCTGAGACGGCAGATTCCAAATGTCAGCAGGAACCTGATGGCTTCTTTCACTTGCCTGAGCTCAGACTGGCTCTTCATCAACAGCACATGACTTCTGGGACTGGCAGTTAAACAATCAGCAAAAGTTGATACGCTGTGATTTATAAGCCATTATATTCCACCCTGCAGATCCCAACCATGCAAGGACGGGCAAGGATTATAGCTGTTCCTCAGGGAGGGAAACCAGTGACAAACAGGAGGAGGTTCTGACCTGCTTCTTGGCTGTGCACTGCCCCACAGCTCTATGGGGAAGCTAATTCTTATGTGGAACGAGGCTCTGTGCCACTCCAGAGGGGACGGCGTTTGACTAAAGATGTGAAGAGTAAATCCTTAGCAGGGAAAAAAGTAGTTGGTGCTGTACTTACTCATCTCCCATCAGTAGAGGATATCATGTAGTATGAGTAACTGACTGCAATCTACTTATTTTCCATCAGCTTCTCCTAGAACAGATGCACAAGCGATGCTTCTTTCTGCAAACCGAGTAAGATGCCCTATATTGTGGCCTCCTACACATTTTACTTCCAGTCCTAACTTCTTGGATATCTATATATGTATGTATTTATCTGCACATCGATATACATGTTCATAAATTTTATATACGCTGCATGTAAATGACATGCACTGACAATTCTGGAATGATTTTTTGTGCCATCAGAAGGCATCTAAGATGTAGTGGCTATACCTTGAGCATTTTGTTCCAACAGAGAGGACCCATCTTCAGTAAGACCAGAGCAGCAGCAAATAGATCTTTGATGCTGGTCACTTTCCAAGCACCAGACCTTTTTGATGAATTAACCCGTATTTGGGAGTAGCACTGAACTTGAAATCACTGATGCGCCTTCTCTGGAGCAACCGAAAATAAGATGGTTTTCTCCATCTGCAGAGCTCCAGCTTCTCAACAGGGTTTGGGAGAAGGACTTGTAGACTACAGGACAACAACAGTGCTGCTGGCCTCTTGCTACGTCTTCTTTGCCAAAAAAGAAAGAAAAAAAAATCCTTGCAAAATACACAGAGAGGTGAGAAAGAGATTCCAAATGCTGAGGAGCTTGTTGCTGTAGCTGCCCCTCCTGCCTGTTGAAAGGTAAAGCTCAGCAGAGTCCAAAACGAAATCTGACTCTGAACTGTTTTAACCATGGACTGTTTCTTTCTATGGAGTTGTGCAACAGACTCGAACTCAGGCGGTATAAAAGTGCCCGTGTTGCCACCCACCAGATGTCTAGAAGGTAGTTTACTATGCTCACATTCACTGAATTAATAAGACATCTATACTTACAAAACTCAGATAATGATGTTTGACTTCTGCACACAAGCAACCAACACTTCAGTGCAGCTCCTTCTTAGGAACTTTATAACCAAGTCCTGATCAGTCCTCTTCAAAAATCTACGTTGAATCAAGTACAAATCAGAATATTTAATTAGCAGAATACCCACACGTAAAAATGAAGGTGCAAACAGACCCACAGACAACGCATATGATTTTAGTGACTAACGTGTCGCTGTTATTTTAAACTCAAAAGACCAAATACGTACTATTTTTCCCATTGGTAGTATATGAGAAAATCCAGATTCTATGCACTTCAGTTTTCATCTGTTTCATATGAAACAACTGTTCCTTTATATTTAGTGTCCAGTCCACTTGCATTTCTCACATAACGGTAAAAGTAAGGCTAAGCTGTTCAGTAACTGAATGTCACTTCTGGAGCCCGAACCTTCAGTCTCGTCTCAAACTACGTCCCATTACAACTAAGACAATGAAGTGTCTGAGAAGTGATGGGTCAATCCCCTAACTGTTCAAATAAAAACTATATTTTTTCTATTGCACTTGTGAAAAAAAGGTCTCAAACAGATTTTGTGCTATTTAGAAATTGCCAAGCCAATTTCTTTTAAACTTAATTAAAGAAAACCATGATTTGTATCTTACTGGGGCATTTGTATCGGGACACCCACTGGGAATGAATTTCCATGTCCAGAATATAAGCCTCTAAAAATATGGGCGCATAATGGAAAGATTGATACATCTTTAATGATGACAGTGCCAAGGTAATAAAACCTAACACCACAATGTTACCTTTTTATACCAAAAATATACAGAAATAAACAAATAGAACATGTTGAGAAATTATACAGAAACTCTGTTAAACATTTTAAAGGGTAATAAAAATGCCTTTGGCCCATTAAACATACTCCACTGACTGTATGAACCAGTGCCAAAAAGTATCAAAGCTTTTACAAAGAAAAAGAAATAAAAGAAAATGGTCCAAGAACTTGGTAGTGTATGTCTTCGCTGAATAATTAAGTGAATGTGCTGGGCATAACCCAGGAAAAAGTATATAGGCCGTTTCATCTTACAGAAACCCACGCGCACACATAGATACCTGTACATATTATGTATATGTATTTATACCCGCAAGCACACATGATATGGGAGTTAGAACCCATGTGATAATTTGCCAGGGATATGATACAATCAATCGACATTCTGCCCATACCTATTCAATAACGTAGTTCTTTTGACTTTCTCTAAAATTTAAAACTCCATAGTACATTCCAATGTTACTTTAAGAAACTTGAATCACTATTTAAAAAATAAAAATCTCTTTCCTTTTCTCCATTATTTTCAGCCTTAGCACTTGAGCAAGTTTCTGTCCACAGGCAGATGTGAAGGAGTGTCTCACAGTCCGAAAAGCAATTTTTTCTGAGCACTGACAAGTTTTTGGGACATGGATTTTTTTCCAGTTCTGCAAATGACAGAGATCAAACTTAGAAACAAGTATTTCTTATTTTATCTCAGAACTGATTTATAGCTTTAAAAAATGACATGTATTAGTCCATCTATATTATTTCTCCATCTCTTGTGCAGTGAATTCGTAAGGCAAAATCCTAATCCCAGTATCAACCATTAAAATGACGCCTATTGCAAATTCTTTTTCAAAAGTCAACTTTATATCTAGTGCTACCATCGATTCCAGGTGCTGTTCTGTACCTAAACCTAGGTCTACCTCTTTCTAAATCATTCCACTTTCATTTCTAATACTATGCATAATTCTAGTTGCAGTAATGCACACTTCAAACCTTTTGAGTGTATTTGCTCTCTCTCTTTACGTGGCCAGAAGAGACAGGACAGGCCCTGAATGTTAAGTAATTATAGGAAAACAATAAGAATCCAAGTGATTCTTTCCTTCAAGCTTCATCTTTTCTGCTTCACATCTTCCTTGTAAGGATTGTTAATCTTCCATCAAACTTTCACATGCTCTACTAAATGCCAACAACAGTCCACAACACGCCAAGCTCTCTGCCACATTTGAGTTGCAGTCCACTAGATTTAACCTCTCGGAGGATGACAAGGGGCTCTTCTGTCATGTTATTCTCAAGTCGGTTGGCTTTAAGGACCCAAAAGACGTAAAGCATCTCCTAGAGTCACTCTGACTTTACCTCAGTTTGGATCCTTTTAGTATCAGTGTTATAAAATAAATCAGTATGATGAAATAAGAGGATTTGGGTAGCTCTGTGCAGGTGAAGGGG
Source organism: Cariama cristata (assembly GCF_000690535.1). Taxonomy (NCBI): domain Eukaryota; kingdom Metazoa; phylum Chordata; class Aves; order Cariamiformes; family Cariamidae; genus Cariama; species Cariama cristata. The sequence continues at coordinate 27,565 of NW_009593901.1, read as the reverse complement.
AAATTGATGACTTGCTTGGAAAAATCCAAAGGCAAAAGAAATGCAGATGAAGATTTTTCACTTTGCTATTTGAAACAACCACAAAAGTTTGGGAAGTCAGCAGACTGGGATTACTCCAGCGACTGTGTACACTCCTCTCTTTGTACAAGAACGGTAATTTAATCTATTTACAGTGACTTCTACCTTGACCTCTGGAAGGCGTCACAATAAACTCAGAATGGATCTATGAAAAACATGTTTGAAAAATTCATAGCTAACCAGATGACAAAAAGTTTGGCTTCCTGTTTGAACCAGATGGAAGAGATTTCACATAGAGCCCTTGTAGTTTCGTTTTCTTGTGTTCAAACCCAAAACAGCTGAGGTCTAAGTGACTTTGAATCACTAAATACTCGGCTGATTTTTCCCTTTACCTAATTTCATTTTGCTCTTGCTGTTGAATTTACTCCTCTTTCAGCTGCTAAGCTAATATGTGGCACATTGCCTTTGTCGAGTTTTCTGTGAACGTTACTACGTAGGGCTGCAGTCAGGGTAAAACAACATGTGTGCACACATGGAGGCAAGAATACAGAGCCTCTTCCCTATGCTTATTCGAACAGCTTTGGCCAATCAAAATAATATTTTACCAAAGACTTTGAAATATTATGAATGGCACAAGCATAAGATTTCCGATTCAGTCTCTTATACATCCATTTTTCTTCAGATACATTATTAAAAACATATATAAGTAATAATAACACAAAGTAATTAACAGAAAAAAAATCCTATAATAAGGATTAGCAGCACAGATATTGTCTTATCAGCCAAACTCAGAATAAGAATAAATAAAGACATGAGTAAGAATTTCACAGAGAACATTTGGCAGCTGGCATAAGTCATAGGTGGGATGAATCAGGTGGTCCTGGAGTTATTTCAGATCGGTTCTTCTGCTTTAGCAATAACTGCAGAGCCCATAATGTTGATCCTGCACAGAGTATTATCAACAATACGCGTAGCTCAACCTACTAAGCTAATATGGTTCACACTATCCTGTTACTTCATTTGCCAAGCTGCTCAGTCATTAACTGCTCTTATGTTTCGTCATTTATTTAACTTCCACATTTTGTAATATTTTCATTCACACCTAAAATCATAGAAGGCTATTAATGAAATGGAAGGTGGTTTGATATGATATTTTCAGCAACATTTCCTGGAAAGTGTGTAAAATTATATATGAATCCAGCTAAATCCTTGCTTTCCGTCAAGAAAAGCATTTCTCGCACACAAATGCACAAAATTTTGCCTAGAAGCGTGAAATAAAAATCATCCTTCTTTGCCTGCTTGATAGGATCACAGGATAATTCAGTCTGGAAGGGACCTGGGGAGGTATCTAGCCTCACCCCCTGCTCCAAGTGGGGTCACACCACGTTGCTCAGGGCTTTATTCATTTGCTTCTCAAAAACCTTCAAGAACAGAGACTACACAACCTCTCTGGACAACCCAATATCTCAATAAGACAGAAATTCTTTAAATACAATGTCATAAATCTCATGGGCAAACCCACGACTTGCTCTCTTTTCAAGATGTACATCCTCCTCCTACATTTCCTCAAAAGTCAGAGAATTAAAAAGAACTGAAAAACATCCCCATCTCAGGCCTTCTATTTCCATTTTTCACCCACTTAATTTTTCATTAGTTGAACTCGGTAAAAGTTACCAATGTGAGGCTTTTCTCATTTATGATCCAAATACGCATATTCAAAAATGAGTAGGTTTTTTTTCAAATCCTAGATTTTTCTCTCATCAGTTGGATGTGAACTTACCTGAAACCCCTGGGGCTGCATACGCTGGTTCCAGACGTACCTCTGTTTGTCCACAGCACGTGTCATAGAAACGGTAATAGCACCGGCCTGGTGTCTGTGCTGAGATTGCTGTCCTTTCTGCGGCCAACTGAAAACGAATACAAATGCTTAGCTGAAGTTTCCAGTATTCTTGCAAGCAAAGCTCAGCTAGACCATTTGGTCCACCACAATTGTTCTGATGTTTCCAAAAAAATCACACATTAATTTCAACTCTTTCTGCTATAGCAGACTTAGTCATCTATAGCAGTTTTATACAGCATTTCTATTTTTTCTGTGTGCCTGTGATAGTTTTTTCAGTTTCTCCCCAAAGATGGTAGAAAAGGACCTGATTAGGGCCATGAAACTTCTGCTGGGTTGCAGAGGAGTTTGTAGGAAAGGTCCTGCTAGTTGGCTATTTTTATTTTCTGGCATCATTAGATGTCTGGAAAAATGCCCTGAAAAATTGAGTCCAGGCACATTGACTTCAGAAATTGTTATATATTAACCAGAAATTTCCTCTTTCCCCACCTACTTTTAAAATTTTTAACAGTGGAATATGTTGAAACATGCAGAGAACTGTAAAACAGCCAAGTGGACTTACATAAAACTCACTGAAATGATCTACTTCTGCAGTGGAATAAATCAGAGGAAATATCAGCTAGGAAAGAGGATATCCAGAGAAAGTGACTGCAAACCGCTAATTAAAATTGGAGCATGATATCCCTTTCAATTCCCATTTCTCTACTCTTGAATAACCAACAACACTTTGTAAATAACTTTTTCTCTGTTAATTGGTTTGTTTTCAGAAAAACTCCTATCAAATCCATTTTACTCTTTTTCTCTACAGAAAAAAAAAAAAAAAAAAGTCATAATTTCCCTTGGACCAGCGTGGGATGTTTGCAGGCTGATCACTTCAAGGGCATGTTTGTCCTTTGACGTTGCATGCGAATGCAGTCGCTTCAAGCTGGCCAACGAGCATCTCCTGGGAGATGGGACCAGTGTTGAAACGCGGCGTATGACGAACCTCATTCTCCTGCCGGGTCGCTGCCCCCTGCACTTTACAGCCCCTCATCTTTTGTCTGAGGGGAGGACGGAAGCGGAGGGCCTCCAAGATGAGGGCAAGGTTGGAAACAGCGATCTGAGCCCGAATGCGCTGGCATCTGTTACAAGCACGAGGAGCTGAATTGATATTTCTGAGAACTCCCATTACCGTTTACAACTATGTATTCCAAGAAAACTCCCAATATAGTAGCTGTCGTGAACAAAGACTGCAGGCTATAAGCAACAGATGAGCTAACCTTTCTGCCTTTTGGGGCACATTTTTTTTTGGCCCGGAGCTGCAGGAAGGGACAGTCGCCCTGGTGCAAGGTGCGGGGGGCACCGGTGGGTGACAGGGGTGGACGGGCTGGCTCCTGCCCTGACCCGGCAGGCCCCGCC
>NW_009593901.1:21621-24121 GCF_000690535.1 Cariama cristata | reverse complement strand
CTCTCCGGCAAGGGCAGGACAGACAGGGAGCCCCGGGAGCTGCCGTGCTCATCCCAACCACCTCTCTCTTTCCAACTTCTCAATTTTAGTGTGTCAAGGAAAAAAAGAAACACAAAAAACCCCAACAAAACCCAAACCAGTCCTAGTCCTGCTGACAATCCCTGCCGACAAGGAAGCAGTGCAGCCATCCCTTTAACTGCTTCCCACAAAATACCCTCAGAGCTTGGTTTTGGCTTCGCTGGCATTTGACTAATCATATCAAAGTCCTTACCTACGCTTTCGTTCCTATTTTTATGTCCCCCCGTAATATTAGCTTCAGATTTCACTATTTTGTTTACTTTTTAATTAAAAAGACTTTGACTTTTCGAAGCCATTTTATATTTCCTATCTTGGCAATATTCAAAGAAGGACTCCACAGATGGGCAAATAATCAGATCAAGATCTGAGGTAACGCTTCCCTTCATCTCGGGCCACTTGGGTAAACTCACACCACATGCCAGCGTGAACTATTCTTGTAACAAGGGCTGTAAATCCCTGCTGAAACTTATTTAGGAAGGGTAATTTTGGCTATGCATAAGTGCCATACATTAAATATATTACAGGTGAAATCTGCTGGGAAGGGCTCTGACATTTATAAGTTACACTGGCGGTATATATTACAGAGGCTCCAAATTCTAAGCAAATGTAATAGAATATAATTTTATATACTAGTTTTACCTGCAGTCTCTTCAAAAAGAAAGAATTGCTGAATTCCTTTCAATTCTATGGCTTTTGGTTTGTTTGTTTTGTGGGTTTTTTTGTGGTTTTTTTTTTTTGTTTGGTTGGTTTTTTGGTTTTGTTTTTTAAAAAAAGGCTCCAGCCTTTACAATTAAATAGTTTCACTTCACTTCTTCCTAGGTATTCCTTGTGCAAATGCCCTGTAATGCTATCTCATTTCTGCAGAGGAGTTTGGAAGGCTCCGACAGCATCTGTCACGTGAGCTGTGTAACGATGCAAATATTTTCTGTCTCCTCTCCTTTTCACAGGGTGCTGCGTGCGTCTTCCGTGCGCTTTTCCCAAGGCGGAGGAAAGCCAGGAGCCCCACGGACCAGCAAAGGCAGCCTGAACCACCCCTGAAATGCAAGCCTGCCATAAATGTGACGGGGCTGATCCTGCCTTGGGTGGACGTGAATTAAGAGCCACACCTACAGAACCTAGTTTCTTTGCAGATATTCATGTCCTCCTTTGCCTTATTGCAGAAATTTTATGCCAAAGTTGGCAAGAGCTTGCTGGGATATCTGTTTTGTTAGAGTTATTTGCCACTGAATTAAATTCCTCTGTAAACCTTTTATTTCTTATTGTGCTCTGGTGTATTGGGGGCACCTGAGACTCACTTGTAAAACTGCAGGCGAGGCGTTTCTTGCACAACGTGTAATTCTCAAGTGGAGGTTTAAACGTCAAAGCCAACTCTCCTACACGAAGGTGGTCTATCAGCTGTAATTCCCGACAGGTAAACGGCTGCTTGGCACTATCTGCGTACAACCTGTTTTGACGTTTTGTTGGACTCATTCCCACGGCACTGCTTTTGGCTCCTCCATGGCACTGCGGAAGGGAAACCGCTCCTGCCACGGGCGGCCGATGAACAAAGCCAAGGACGCGACGCACGGAAACCCTCTCCGACACGGGCAGGGAAACTCCGACAAAACACAAAGTGCTTTAAAATGTCCCCGAGTAAAACGGCAACTGCTTTCTCCTGGGAAGGTGCAGCGGTTACTGGTTGCAGCCACCTAGGCCAAGCCCAGGGGCGATTGCTGCTGAGCCCCTCACCGCCGGGACATGGTTCCCCTCTCAGCTGCCGTATCTGCACCAGACTCCAACCTGACCAGCTCCAGATGGCCTCTGTTCTCCTCACAGCATCTAGAAATATCCATTTCCTCCTCTAGTTCCAGCATAAATCTTCTCCCCTAGCTTGGATTTGCCCAATTCCAGATCAGTGACATGTTTTAGGTTTGACATCTTGGACTTCCAAGAAGCTGCTGACTCGAGGACAGCTTTGTTAAACCGCAGGCGGCACGGCGTGTACATACGGACCTGGGAAGCAGCAGGATAGCACAGTGCCAATGACTGCAGCTACTTTTAGCTAGCGATAGGACAAGAGGAAACGGTCTCAAGTTGCGCCGGGGGAGGTTCAGGTTGGATATTAGGAAGAACTTCTTCACCGTAAGAGTCGTTAGGCATTGGAACGGGCTCCCCAGGGAGGTGGTGGAGTCACCATCCCTGGAGGTGTTCAAAAAACGTTTAGATGTGGTACTTCAAGACATGGTTTAGTAGACATGGTGGCATCAGGTATACGGTTGGACTTGATGATCTTTGAGGTCTCTTTCAGCCATAATGATTCTATGATTCTAAGGGGCCACAGGCACAAACTGAAACTCAGGACATTTCATCTGAATATGAGGAAGAACTTCTGTACTCTGAGGGTGGCCGAGCCCTGGCACAGGCTGCCACGAGCACCGCGTCG
>NW_009593901.1:0-21586 GCF_000690535.1 Cariama cristata | reverse complement strand
GGGCAACTTGGTGTAGGTGACCCTGCTTTGGCAGGGGGTTGGACTGGATGATCTCCAGAGGTCCCCTCTAACCCCTAACATCCTGTGGTTCTGTGTAACAGCAGCATCGTCGCCGGCCACAGCACAACCACCTCCTGGCAGCCGCACCGCAGTTGTTCTGGCTCCCTCATCCCTGCCCGCCCAGCTGTGAATACCGCTGGAGCTGGGAGCAGGCAGGAGGGGAAGGACCAGGGAGCTCCTCCAGGTGGCCAGGAGCTCCAAACAAGGCAGCACTGACAAAAATGGCAGGTGGGGTATCAGGCTGCGGATTAGCTCTGCAGATCCTCATGCAGTTGCTCATCTCCAGCTGATGTGGAGAAGAATATGAAATCTGTGCTCTGGGGTGGCGCTGGACAAGGTACATAATCCACGGACCAGAAGGAGCGATGGATTTGTTTAACCATGAGCCACAGCAAAAAGCTTCCAGAAGTTTGTCAGCTCCCAGGGCAGCTGGATGCTCCTTGCACTGTGGCATGGGTTAGCTTGGACGCTCACCGCTCCCTCGCACAGCGTTTTAAACGGCATGTGGAGAACAGCAGCTCTAACTTTGCACACAGCAATAGATAAAAAGCTTAATTTTAATGATTAGATGAGATTTTTCCAGTCCACTTCATCCCCTGTGAGTTCTGGTACTGCACAAGGGCTGCAGCAGCTGGAGGTGCATTTCCCACTCACAGACCCAATGGAGCTGCTCTGCAAAATCTCCATGTGGACTTTAGCAGAGGTGGCCAGGCCAGGAGCTGGAAGAAGTTCAGAGAAGTAAAGTCCTGGGGAAATTTGAGATAGGGCTGCTGCCTCCAGACAGCACAGGATGGGACGGTGTAATCTGAAGCAGCAGCTGGCACTGGTAACGTTAAACAATGCTCGCTTCAGCCTCTGGGTAGTCCAGGATCAGCCGGTGACAAAAAAGGATTTGTTTGTGCTCCAAGTACCTCGTGAAGATGAAAAAGCTATTTGACCTCAAAGAAAAAAGCTGGCAGAATCAAAATGCACACAATTTGGTGACAAATATAGATGTAAAACGGGGAGGGGAGAAAAGTCCACTCCCATGAGGCTGCAAGGTCTGCGTCCCCCTTAAGAGCATCCTCAGCTCCCGCCTGTTGTTTTATCTTGCCCGCCCCAAATCATCCCCCTTTTTCAGACCATGCTCTCCTGAATCTCTAACAAGAGCCAGCTGACAAGATGGAGTGACTCGCACAAGCTCTTGCCCTTTTTCTAAACACCAAACTGTTCCCTCCTGTCACCTCCCCTTTCCCCCTGTCACCGTGCCCCATCTCCTGGCCCCCGCTGCAGCTCGCTGTTCCCTTCTGGTCCTACGGTGATGGAAAGCACAACCAAGAAGTGCTGCCCAGCACACCTTCTCTCCCTTCCAGGAGTAAGATGGGAGCTCACCGTGTATCATGGGAAGACACGAAGGACAGAATAGCAAACACCGTTACTGTTTGAAAAAACTCATTTGCAGTGCCAATCTCCATCCTAGCTGATTTTTCAAACCCCTGCCAGGAAGAAGTTAGAATCTTCTCTCAATGTGCTCCCTGAAAAACAAGTAATTTATTACATTAACTCATATGCATATCGCTAGAGTAGGCTCACACTTGCACTCAACAGTGATCAGCCCTGAACTTAAATTAATTTAAAAATCTGACCTATACATAAGCCCCCAAAGATGTATTTTTGGCGCTCTGGATGTGGGAGAGCAAAGGTTTGGCATCACCAGGGTGCTGCTGGGCGGAGGGATGGGAGATGAGCGGTAGCGAGTGGGGACCTTTGCTGGGACAAACTGGTCAGGCTGGCTGCTTCTGCCACGATCTCCGCAGCGACAGGACCTGTCCAAGGAAAGGAGCTGGAGCCTGGATGCAGGTGGTCATCCACAGCTCCCATACACTGATTTTCATTTAACTGTTTGCACCCTTTGTGTAGTGGAGCTACAATTACCACGTCTATCCCATCACGTTCCAAATTATGACTCTCAGCTTCACGGTAGTGAAGACAATAGCATTGTCTGATGAGCGATCCAACACTCCCACGGTAGACCACAACCCCTGAATGCCAACGGTCATTGAGCAGAAAAATACAAGATTCTCCTACTCCAATCACGCAATGCCTAGAAGATGAACATGGTGTTAGGAAACCTATGCCAAAGCTCTAGAGCCTTGTAAAAGACAAACTTTAAGCAAGAAAATATGCTATTGCTGTTTTTTAAGAGTAGTATCATAGACTTCATCACAGCATCCTCAGAAACTGATCTCCACCAAGACACCAGAGACATCCACTTGGAATAAATGAAAAAGGAAAGCACCACAAAATAACATCTCTGCAAATTTTGCAGAGGGAGCTTCTAGCCAACTATGAGATGCGTTCTATTAAAAGTGGGGAAAAACACTTGGTTAGCCACATACTTGGGAAAATACATAAATAAATAAGGAAGAATATGCAAGATTTAAACACAAAATTGCAGCCTTATTGTAGTATCGTTTGACTTCCATTGATATACACTGAATTATTTCAGAGAAAGTCCAACCTATTTGCTTCTCCAGGTACCACTGGTCAGAATTTCCCAGCAATCCTCTACCGATTGTCAGTGGGTACCACATGGGGACCAAAAAAGTCACACGGCACATTAGTTTCACTGGGGTTGTTTAAAGTCAAGTATAGGTCCGAGGTTGGACCCTCGGTGCTGTAAATATTAAGTTGCTGTACTTTATACCCTACCTGCCTCCAATAGGCACAGGCTGAGAACAAAGAAAAGCAGGCCCTGTATTAACAACAACAAAAAAGTCCTGCCCTATAAAATGTAATTTATTCTCTGTACACAGCAGAAGAGGGTAAGTGATTGCGTTGTGTGTCACGATCAACACTTTCAATAAGGGAAGTGACTTCAAAAGAATATGTACTGCAGTCATCTTTGAGAGATCCAGGTAATCCTCAGTCCACCCTTAACGGACACTTTCAAGGGTTTACGTAATTTGGAGAAATGCTGCTAGGGCAACGTAAATGGCAAGAAAAGCTGAAGAACTCTGATGTGAGTAAAGCCTGCAGGGAGCACCTCAACTTAGTGCCAGTACCAATAGTTCATCTTTCATGCCGAGCCAAATAATTTATGAATTCACCATCCTTTTTATTCTCAGAGAATATTGATCCAAGCACAGGACGAGGACAAGAAATTTCACGTTCTGTTTGAGTGGAAGTGTGTAGCAGTGCAATTCAGTTTCATTGAACCAGCAAGGTGCTCGAGCAGGCAGATGAGGATCAGGGAAAGATTTCCACTTTCTTGCCTAACCTGTTAGGGTTTGTCCAGAGACGCTGAACATCTGAGGTTTCAGAAATGAAATGGGCTGTGCGGAAGCAGTGCTATTTCTTGTGGCGACGTTCCCGTCCCTGGGCAGGGCACCGCTCAGCTGTGTTGTCATCTACCAAACGAGAGCAGTCCTCCAGGTAGGTTTGTGACACGGAACGGGAACTCCGCTAAAACCAAGGGCCCAGATCCTTCCTTTAGCTCCCATCTCACTCATTGGGCAAATGCAAGCATAAAATTCACGTAGCTTTGATACCAGTCATTTTTAATTTGGAAGGGAATACATTGAAATCAGAGAGGCTGTATGTACTTAGGTAAATCAATGATTTTGGCCCTACACTTGTTTTCATGTGTTTCCCTTTTGCTTAACAGATTTCAAGGGAAAGAAGGAGTTTATGTGGGGTACAATTACCGCTTTGGTCTCGTATCTCGAGTTATTTTTCCAGCGGAAACTTCTGGGTGGGAAAACTTGACACTTTGGAAAGCATGCCAAAATTCAGTGCAAGTTTATATTTACCAAAGGAACATTTGATGTTTCATTGATGCATCACAAAGAGAAATAAGGGACACACCTGACAGGATTATCTTGTACTGAAATACTTTAAAACAAACAGCAGCACTGCCCAGCAGTAAGAAAAAGCCAAGTGACGGCACGAGCACTGAGAAGGAAATAACTGTGACCCTATGGAAAGTGTGAATATTGCTCAGAGTACAATGACACAACCCTTACTTTCACAGTATAGGAGAAACCTTTTAAAACATACCCAAAACGCTGGATCTTTTTAAAGAGTTTAAGGTATTTCCAGTGCAAAACCAAAAGCGTTTTATTACAACTTGCATACCTTACCATCATAAAATATTTTTTTAAAAAAAATCTTATGGAAAATATTTTTCCAAGTCAGCCATGCATAAGTTTTAGCATGACGATTTTAAATTTCTTTAGAGACATTTTTGCTTGCACTCCATCTTATTATAACCTGCCATTCTGACACAAGTACAACGCTGACGGGACCCCCAGCCACAGCCAGGGGTTTTCTGTCCCCAAACTGCCATACAGGCGCTAGATTTGCGCTTATCAGAGATGTGAATGCTTCTCCCTGTTTTTCAGTCATCAACACAAGTTTTCTATCTATGCCAACCTCAACTTTCACGGCAAATCATAATGAAAAACACCTTTAGGCAAAGCAATAGAGAGCAATATAAAAGCTCATTATAAGCTCAATTCATAAAATTACAGGCTGTAGTGTGCAGTATGCACAAGGAAAACTGAAAACCAAGTTCAAGCATACCAAACGAGATTATAAACTAGCTGTTGTTTTTCTGTCTGGGAAAAGCAATTCTTTAATGAGCTTGGAAACGCAGCTAAATATTTTCTTTCATAAATTCAAGAAAAAGCCATACCACTTTTGAGACTTCTGCTGGGCAGCTCCCTCTCCTCTCTCTTTTCCTCTTTTAAATTTTAAATACTGCGTAGGAACCATTTGCTCTGTGAGGTTCCCATAGTTAGGACCAAACTCTTCTCAGAGGAATTTTGGCACCTTATTAATTAGTTGGTTATGAGAAGGAGCTGCACTCTTTCAGTCACTCCTATTTTGCCATCAGTAAAGTGTGATCCCATAATAAATTTCCATCAAGCAAACTATTTCTGGTAATTCCCCCTAATTAACACCAGACTGCTAATAATAAATTAGGCCCTATGTGTTTCTGATATAACCAAGATCTTGTCTGAGCACAAGATATTAACCAATGTCCCCGAGAAAGTAAAACTCAAACCTAAATTAAGCCTTTGCTGGTAAAAGGATTTATATGCAATTTTGTGAGAAACCCTTTGAAGATCTCATACAGGGCATTTTGACCAGCAAACATTTTGAGCGACAGAGAGATTTGTTCTGTGCTGAGCAGTGAAAGTGGATTTATTGTGAAAACACACCGTTGAGTTTTAAGCCTATAAATCTTACACTGGATTACAGTGTCTTAATGAATGAATGACAGATCTCTTTTTTTTCTGGTGGTGCATTTTAATGTTACATGACGTTGTGATTGATAGAAACCAAACCTTTGCCATTAAAACGTCAAACGCAGACTTGATGCCTTTAAAAGTTTGGCTTCTGGAGTTTAATATACTGTTTGCAAATAGACTTGCATTTGTCTCCTTCATAGCCTAAACACTGAAGGGGAGGCAAGTTTGCTGTAAAGTTGCCTCTCAATTTTATAGAGCTGTGTGCAGTGTTTTCCTTTGCTTGTGTAAACAAAGGTAGCAAACAACAGTGCATTTGCCGAGTTAAGAGATCCTCAGCTGAGGAGAGTCTTACCAGGCTGGTATTATCACGAAGTAACTGGCCACGTTATAGCAGAGGGTTAAGTATCCCGCGGTGAAAGCGGAGACTGGTGCGTGCGAAGGCTAAGTACAGCATCGGAGAATGCTTGCCAGAGCAAGCAGTATTTTCCTTGAACAGTCTCAACTCAGGAAAAATATTAAACATTTCTAAACAAGCATCGCAAAGTATTCTAGCTGGGCGGTAGAATGAAGTAAAGGTAGCAAATAAATAGTAATTGGCCAATATTGAGTTTTACATTGTTACATATTCTACAGTGTTCAATACCGTATTTCCAACTGTCATTCCATCTTGAGAAAAGATGGAGAATCAGAGACTCACCAAGGTTGGAAGGGACCTTCACAGATGAAAGGACCTTGTCTAGTCCAGGGGCCGTGTCCAGTCGGGTTTTGAGTATCTCCAAGGACAGAGGCTCCACAACCTCTCTGGGCATCCTGTGCCAGCGCTTGACCATCCTCACAGTTGTCCTGTCACGATGTTCCACTGAGCAGAGTCTGGCTCCATCTTCTTCACTCCCCCCTCCAGGTGTTTGTACACATGGACAGGATCCCCCCAAGCCCTCTCTTCTCCAGGCCGAACACTGCCAGCTCTCTCAGCCTCTCCTTGTATGACAAATGCTCCAAGCCCTTAATCATCGCCCTAGCTCTTCACTCCAGTATGTCCATGTCTCTCTTGTACTGGCGAGACCAGCGCTGGACCCAGCACTCCCCCTGTGTCTAACCAAGACTGAGCAGAGAAGAAGGATCACCTCCCTCAACCTGCTGGCAATGCTCCACCTAATGGACCCCAGGAGCTGGTGGTCTTGTTCGTCACAAAGGGGACATCACTGACTTGTAGTCAACTTGGTGTCCACCAGGATCCCCAGGTCCTTTGCTGTAAAGCAAACCTCCATTCTACCCCCAAAAAAAGAAGAACAAGCAACTCAAATGATATCTATTCATGTGTACAATCATGACTTTCTTTTACTGATTCAGAAAAACAAAACATCCAACAACCACAAAACAACTGGGGACAGAGAGAGAGTTTGGGGGTTTGTGTTGGGTTGTTTGTTTTGTTTTATAATTATAATTCAATTTGCAAATGTGAACAGCCAAAATTTGATGCCAAAGACTATTAAACACAAGTAAGCAAATTACCAGGACTTAACAGCTGCTTGTTCAGGATAAATCCATGGAAAAAAAAAAAAAAGGAATTCAAACAAGTAATCTGTGAATTGAAGTAGTTCCCCTTTTTACTTCTTGTTTGCAAAGCCACTCATATGATTAGATGATGTGAGTAGCTCCAGGAAGAAACAGGTACACAACTGAACAGACCAACAAACACTGAACCACCACTCAACCTTTTCTTTTAAGTTTATTGCATTGTTATATTAAGCATTTATATTTACACATAATTCTGAATTATTTAGTTACAATATACCAAAACCGTCATCATGATTCAATTATTCACTTATAAAGACCTTCTACCTTCTAACAGAGTTAAATCCGATTCTTGTACAGGCAGTTTTGGAAGAAAAATAATTACTGACTGAAAATGCATGCAAAAAACTACAGTAGTTCGGTTACCAACGTGTCTCTCCTGACTTTCTAACATTCCTCAAAACATGAATGCTATACATTTGTTGTACAAAAAATAGTTGGGAGTCTCACGAAATCCCCAGGTGATGACGGAACGGTGTTGATTTTTGCTACGTCAAGTCTGCAGTCAAATATACGTATACATATGTGCATATATGTGTATGTGTCTCAACGTACAGGCATATGTGTGCATGTACAGAGAAGTATATATAAACACATACACACAGCCCCCAAAAGATTCTAGAGGTAAATATGCAGGCTTGCAAATAAAACAAAATACAAAGATAACCAGTATGAAATAGTCCTAAACAAAAAAAGGTAATAAATATTCAGTGAGATATATGGCATTATTATAAAGTGCACTACTAAAATCTCACTTATTAAAATAACGATAAAAATTATGTTCCTTTTAGTTGATTTATATAATTTGGTAGAGCCATTAAATATCCATTATGTATCAGTGACTCTATGCTTCCTTTTAAATTTTAAACAAATAGATAAAAGCAGACATTAAAAGGCAAAGCAGCTAAATGAAGCAGTACTATCGGAGCATTTCAGGCTTGTCCTCAAATTCATTAACGACTACAAAATTTCAAACCCTATAGCATATGGATTAAGAAATGTAATTCCAATTAAAATTATGAAACTAAACAAAATTCAATTTGATTTTAAGGACAATGGCAAACGGAAAAGTTTCTATCCTACGTTAAAAGAGGAAGGTTTGAATTGCAGAAATTACTGAACGCCTTATCCTGTGCACTCCCATCCTCTTTCCTCACGCATGTGCAATATAGCTCCACTGAAACCCAGGCTCTAGGCTTCACTTCTCCACCTTCCACCTCATGTCAAAAGCAACCTGGCTCATGTATTACCGTTTTTTGTCCAGTCTGCTTCCACCCTGCTGATTTTCAGCCAACCTCACAAAAGGGTACACCTACGAGACTGTAAACATTTTATACAGCTTTATGCCATTTCTTCCGTACCACCAGAAGTTAAAAAAAGAAACGTGGTAGTATTGAAGAAAAAGAACTTCAGAAATTAAGTGAAACAGCCCCACAGTGTGAACCTGTCTCACCGAATTCATAAGAAAGCCAAATATCTCTTCATATTTCAGTACAGCAATTTTTGTTTCCTTTCCCCCTCTTTTGTTGACATTCCTTGTTACAATTGCTTTACTTAACCATAGCAAGTTTTTGAGATTTTCCCCATGGTTTTATGGATAAACCTGTCCTTTATATCAGTTTAAAAAAAAAAAAAAAAAATCACAACAAACCACAACAACAAAACCAGTAAATGGTTACTTTTAATGTCTACTGGATGTCTACTCTGACATCCTAGCTGAATTAAATAGTATGTAAATTCGGTTTCCTTCAGGTTTCCTGAGAGGGCCCCTTCTCTGTTGTGCAACCGCTGGAGCGAAATTCACCCTCTGCCGAGGGTCACCACCTCTTCCCTATCTGCCTACAATTGCTCCACACCACTTAAGCCCTAGTTTGAAGTTAAGTGGGACTTAGCTGGTGCACAGGTCTTGCGCTGACTCTCTGTATGGAGGCGAAATTCGTATCGAGCCACAGAATTGGCTCCGTCTCCTGGCTCGCAGTAGATGCACAACGACAGCATTGTCTCTCTGCTCCCTTGCGAGAACGGAGAGATACTGAGCTGCCTAACTCAATATTATATTATTCAACAACATATTCCCTACATCTGGAGGAAAAGAGAGGGGAAAAAAAAAAACTAAACTAATAAAAATCGTAACAGTTGAGCAAGAAAGTAAGTTTTCAGTACCCTATCTGGCACACCACCAATATACATATTCATGAGCTACGTGGTAAAGAATGTACTGAGAGAAAAACAATGTCCTCAGTTGCACTTCAGCAGTTTCCCCTCATTCAACACCAGTCTCACATTCTGGATATAAAACACTGTCACCTGCAGATTCAGTGCAAATTCCCCTTTCCAAGGCACTTAAAACTATCTAAAAACTGAACTGTGAACGTAAGTGTAACTCCCTGCTCCCTCATTTTTAAGATCTGATCTGACATTTCCACCCTGTCAAACACACCTTCACTAGCAGGTTTTTTTGGCTAGTGTGCTGGTAGTACATGAGTTAAGGAAGATTATCCCATTTAATGTTTTCTTCGAAGTGGCATCTTCTAAACTACTCTTGTTCACCAGCACCGCCACTTAACTGCTTTGTAAAAATCTCTGTCCTTTGCAGAGCCATCAGAGATTTAACTGCAAAGGCACAGGTACATGTAATTGTGCAGGAGGCCTCACGTATACAAGTATCAGATAAAAATATCAGTTGTTGAACGATATAGTCCATGTAATCTTATCTTTGCTTTGAGTTCCTTTCAATGGAGTTTAGCTGAAATATTTGTAGACCCACTTTAAAAAAATATCAGCGCAACAAAGCGATCTGGATCGCTGAAGCCAATCTCCTTTTACTTGCTGAGCAGCAGCAAAACCAAGACTTCTAATACCAGGTATTTTTATAGACGTTTCACTTCTCACACTGAAGCAGATATAAATGTGGTCGTAAAATCATGAATCCAATAAAGTAACGTGCCAAGTGCAGAGGTAAAGGCACTCTAATCGTTTGGCTTGGGTGCAATTCCCAATTCCTATTTTTGTATGAAGCAAAACTCCAACTGAAAACACTCTAAAAATTAGTGTACAGCCCCCTCGGCAAGTTTAGACATTTCTCTTCCATTCTAGAAAATCATATATAAACAATTTTGACCAATTATTGAATACGGACATTTTAACCTTTCTTTCTGCTCAGTACATTTGTTACACAAGGTCAGCTCCAAGCATCAGATGTTGATAGAGTGAGCGTGCTTCTTACACAGTGGCTTGTCCTTCTTGGAGAAGAAAGTCTGACCCTCCAGACTGTCACTACATACCTGAAACGGGATAAAAAAAAGAAAAGATCACCCAGTTCAGATGGATGAATTACACCATACTTTATTGAGAGTAACAAGTCATGGCATTGTTCTATGCACAAATATATTCCAAGAATAAGAATTATTACCTTTTTCTTAGGGATACTCTTTTCGATGTAGTACTAATGGTATATGTAATACCTTCCTTTCATTAAGTCTACAGGTTCTTAACTGGGGGCAGAGTTAGGTTCAGCATTTTGAAAAAAAAAAAATCCAATCATTAGGATTGGGGCTTTTTTTTTTTTTTTCCCCAGTTATACAATATTAGCAGGTGATACTCTGGCTACAGTGTCTTTACGTCAAAAGCACTCTTGCTACTTTAGAAATGCAGCCCATTCCTATATGGCCTTCAGCGCTTGCTCTGAGGAAGCAAACGTCCATCAAGGGTTAAACGCTAGGACACACGGCTGCAATCCAGGCCAACTCCTCTGGACCGGTGCCAAAGGCTCACAATAGCAACACACCTTCCAAATAACTGGGAAAGTGCTTTTTGTTTGGGCTCAGAGGATTGAAAGAGGTTATAGCTGTTGACTCCCGTATCGGTCAGGTTAGCACAAGCACTGCTGCCATGGGTTTGTTTAAAATGTAGACCAGCTTTACTTACCGAGCATACAAAGCAAGTGTCATGCCAAGTGTGGCCCAGAGCTTCAAGAAACCTGTCTCCAGCTTCAATGGGGAATTCACAGCCGTGGCACATAGTACCGAAGAGGGCATAGTAATCTGCAAACACACACAAACAGATTTGAAAACTGAAGCACATGCAGAAAAGCGAGACTGACCCTTTGAAACCTTTGTGCTTTTCTCTCAACGGCAGTGGGTTTGCACTTGGCGAGTTTTATAATACTGGGTACACTGAATAGAGAGGTCCTAGATCAAAAGGCCAGGATGCCCTCCTTTCCTCGCTAATTCTGTTCTCATCCCCTTCCTCATCCTTTCAAGTGAGCAACACTTCCATCTTCCCGGTGTTTCATTTCCTTGAGATCAATACTGTGCTCGGGGCAGGGGGAAATGCACTCCCTGCAAAGCAGCCGCGTGGGCTCTACGTGCTCCTTACGTTGCCTCCGGCTCTGCCGTGAGAGCATACCCCGGCTCTTCCCACGACAGACCCCCTCAGCCCCTAACAAACTCCTGCCTACATTCTGGCACGGTATTTGCCCCAGACTGCACTACACAAAATCATGCAATTATTCAGCTTCTATCCTAAACAGAGTCTAGCAATTTGGATCAAGTCAGAATAGTTTTCTAGGCAGTGGAGTTTATTACGTGGCTTTTAAAAAAAACCCAAACCACCCCACCACAAACACAAAAAAAACCCCAAACCAAACCAGAGGGTTTAGGCAATATATTTATTGCATTTAACAAAAAGTATCAGTAGGGTTCCAGGGTGGTTGTTAGTGACCGGAATCACCGAAGGGTACTCGCCCCGCTCATTTTTAGGCACGGGACTGAGGCGGTGCCTCCGGAGGCTCCCCTGGAGTCAGCAGAGAGAAGCTCCTCCAGCAGTCTCAGAGAGCAGGGACCAAAACGAAGGGCACTGAACCATTCCTGTTCCCCATGGACTGCAGAGCTTGAAAAAGAGAGAGCAGGGCAGACTAGCAGGATGAAATGTATGTATGAAGTTGGGTGGGAGGCGCTGACACCCATCTGCGCGGCCATGGTCTCGGTGTGCGACACCGTGCATAGAACCATCTCAGGGGCTACAGTCACCACAGCCCTTCACTGCCCACCTGTGCAGACCTAAATTTCACCCAAGTTGTCTGGTCTTTCCCACTTATCACAACTCTCAAACATCCCACTCTAAGAAGAAAATGTTGTCTTTTTTTTTTCCTGCACCGAAGACAACAGCAGTAGTGCTATAAGAGGAGAGAATTTGGGATCAGCACGCTACCATTGCAAATACATCATGTCATGCAGCATTACAGCTTCATAAGATCAACTACAGACAGAGTGAGAACCACAATGAAGCTTTGGACTCCGTCCTTAATAGTAACAGTCTGCCTCTGACAGGGAAATCAGATGCCAGGGGTTGTTTTCAAGGAGACTTACAAGGAGAGGCAAATGGGGTACAAGGAGATTTTGTTTCCCCGCTAGATTATACAGATCTGCTGAAGCTCTAGTGCTTGCCGTGGCAGAGCCAACAGAGGCTTATCACATGGGTCAAGCACGAGAGAAAAGTCCTGTTTTGGTTTAGTAAGACAGTGTTTCGTATGACAACCTCAAAAGCATCATCACAGGAGGCATCTCAGCAGGGACAGGGAACACAAGTGCTCTGGAAAAGCAAAGCCCTTGATGGCTGCCAGTGGCAAGACACAGCTTCACCCATCACCTTCATTATTCCATGCTACTGGGATGAATTTGCAAGTGTTTAAGCAGAAGACAGACAATAAAAATGTCAAATTGGGAGAACACATCTGTGCAAAAACCCTGAAGGACACAGTCTCATGACCATACTGTTTCAGCTCTTTGCATTTATGTTCATACAGGATCTTTTACTGATATTTTCTGGTGCCAGTAGTTAAAGCCTTTTGTAAGTTGGCCTGTGGTTTGTGTTGATAACTTTATTGGCTTTTCTTCTGAAGAAAGGGCAATAGATAAGGCAGAATGAAGGGCATCAGCTTTCTTTTTCTTTTGCATGCTTGAATTGTGATACCACAGAAGCCTTCCAAGGCAGACTTCTCATACAGTCACAATGCTTCCTGCACACAGCATTTTTAAAACTAGGTTACTAACTTTGCACTTAAAAAAAAAGTTCAAAGTCGTAGATATCTGCCCTTCTAATTTAATTTTAGCATCGACAGCCAAAACCGGAATGTTTTGCAGATTAAACCCCCTTAATACTAATAGCTGATGCTGTTATAATTTCAAATACAGATTTAAAATTAGAACCCTCCTTTGCACTAGGAAGAAGGAAAGTTGGCAATGACATCTACTCCTTATTTCTTTAAAATTAGTCAGAGAGTCTTAACTCCAGCTGGACTGAAAGTCTTTGAAGAATGAATATATCTCAAATTAACATCTAGTTAGAGAGCCAGAGCCATTACAACCTATCACTGCCAATAACACCTCACGGAATGCGTCTGCATTAACTTGTGCTAGCAACTTTCTATCTGAGAAATAAACTTTGTGAGAAGTGAGCATTCTCGACATTTTATCTCAGTGTTTCCTGCTCACAGTATAGAAAAGTGTGCATTTGTGCACAGGAGTCGTAACAGTAGCGCAAATCAATGCGCCGCACAACGTATGGGTCATTTGGTGGCAGGAACAAGAATTCAATATTAGCAGAACAAACCCGGTCACAGGCTTTCCACCCAAAGGGGAGTTATCGATTCCTCCAGTACTATTTTTGAATCATCAAACGGTTCCAAGATTAGGGGGTTCAGATTGCTTCAGGATGAAATTTCACCGTGCTGTCACACGGGAGGATGCTGCTCGTATCTCTGTTTCCTCTGCCGCTCCACAAATTCAATAGGAGCAACACGTTACCCTACTTGTGTCACTGAGTTAGCAATAACCTACCGCGTCCTTCTGTATCTGCCAACGCCGCATTAAAGCCACTCCGACAGAGAAATTTTGGATAAATTTTGCCTGCTTTCCTCATCCTTTCAGTACCTAGCACTCTCCATGACCCCCGCTGCAAATAACTGTGGGATCAACCCAGAAGGAAATCTTAGCTCCAAAGAGGCCACTACGATTCATGCTAAATCTCTTCCTGGTCAAGCCACTTCCACCTCTAGTTAAACTACAATGCTCCCTACAGTAGAAGAAAAAACAGAGAAAAGTTCCAACTGATGGTTCTAACACAGACATAAACAGCATGCAGTGTGAAAATAGACAATTTTGATACATTTTTGTTTCTTTTCCATTTTGTGGGAATTGTTTTACAAGTACTATCTGTTTCTTTCCTAGCCCAGAAAGGTACATGGAAAGTTTTAAGCAAACTAGGAAACCTACATAAAAAAACCCTGTTCATATTAATAAAAAAGATACAATTAGCTGAAAGTGCTAAAAACCAAACCAGAATCCCTCTGAACTTCTAAGTCGCATCTTTCATGTCATATTGCTCATCAGGTCTTCAAGTACTATAATTGTATCACTGTATTTTTTCCCTGACAGCCTGGTGTTTTATCCCAAGCTTCTGTCCAACAGATGTTATCCCTGATCCTGCAAAAAACTTCCTGGGCAGACTGCTTACACTTCGAAGTCCCTCCCAGGTGTGAATAAGGCTATTCAGAGTAAAACACATTACTCCACTGGCGTTTGCTTGTTTAGTAAATAAGCAGATCTACATAAACTCCAGATTATTTTAAAGCCAATCAGAAAGTCACCTTAAAATTAACACTTTGCTGTACCTACAGCTGAGGGCTTAACAGGAACAAGAAGTAAAACCAGTGACAAGAATCTGAAGCTGATGAAGAAATTCTCACCAACTTCTCCTGCTGCAGACTCAAAGTGTCTACAGCATTTGGTGCTGCTTTGAATTGACATACCAAAGAGACATGAATTTGCTGGGACACTTCTTCTGAAGTGAAGCTCGAAAAAAAGGAATTATTATTTTTTTTCCAACCTTATGGAGCTCTGCTTCCCCATAGAGCCGCAGTAAACTTTGGTCGTGTTGCTTCTTACCCGTCTCACAGTAGGGATCGCCATCTTCTAAGTGGAAGACGTTATTGCGGATGGGGTTATGACAGGCCACACACACGAAGCAGGAAACATGCCAAGTTTGTTTCAAAGCATTTATTACTTCCTGTGGGGATTAGAAAACGTGTTATTAACATATTATTTCGACGTGATGACTAGATTGTGGTGACCATGCCTCCACACTTGATTCGTTTCAAGAGCACTTCGTTTCCTACTGCTACTTTGAAAATGGCTTGTGCACGCAATTTCTGCTGATGCTAAACCTAATGAGGTGCTTTATTTATGGTACACCTCCTTATTTGTCATAAGCAACCTTCCATTGTTTTGCAAGGTTCAACGTAGAGTTGGACAGATTTAACAACTCATTTGTCCACCTTTTCCATTTTAATTAGGATCTCACCCACAACAGTGCTCTGAAAGAAGAAAAGCAGTATCTCCGATGTCTCCTCACGTCTGTGAATAGTTAATCAGAAGACATCACGTAGAAAATTATGACTGCTCTGTGTTGTTTTGGAAGGTGGTATAGTGCCAAATATGACTTGAGAATTGCGCTGCCAGAGCCCTGCGTGACCCCAGTTACACAAGAGTCTAGACACTGCAGTAAAGCAGCGGACGATCAGCTGGCAGGCTCAAATTAGCAATATTAGTGCCGAGTAGGATAATGCGTCTTTCTATCTACGTTACCACTGGGAATATTTCAGTATTTCACATCTAGCCAACCAGCGTGTTCCTCAGTGCTCAGCTCAGCTAAGGAGGATTATTTATTTTTCTCCCTCGCCTCCCAATTCTGTAAAAAGCTGCCAATTAAAAGCATTTTGCTCAACAAAATCTAGTAATCATAACAACCACAGAACAGTTTCATGAAAACGGGAGCTGAACTTGGAAGAGCCAAGGAGACCACAGCACCTTTTCTCAAAGAGACTGAACAGGCTCAACGTGAGTAGAGCCAAAACCATATTCTGTACGTGATGGGAGCTGAAAAGGTATGTCAGAGTATGTCTGGAAGAATGTAAACTGGGTCAGATAAAAGGGAATTTCATTACAGAGAAGCACTGAACAGTGTGGTTATTGTTCCCACTGAAAAACATGCCACTTGCTCGTCACTTACCCCAAGGATCTTCCTCTGGCACTTTGAACACTCAGGGGCAAAGAACTTCTCATAGCAGACCTCGCAATACAGTGCCCCTTTCTCTTCCACGAAGCCAATGTATGCCATGGAGGTTTTGCAATGAGCGCAGTTAAACTCCTCTGGATGCCACGACTTCCCCAAAGCCACCAAGAAGGGTCCTCTGATTAGGAAGAAGAGATTTTGTCAGCAAATGCCCCTGGGTTGGCTCCTGCAAAATTTGTCCTTCCCTCCCCCCCTTTCTTTTCCTTTTCCTTCAGAAGCTACTTAAAATAGGACCATTTTATCCAAATACAGAGCCTCCTCTATTATTTGCAAACAGAAAATAATGATGCTTTTAATAGCATTTGTCTGGCTGATGGAACAAGGTTAATAGACAAGATAAACCTCTCCATTTCTAAGTCAACAAAAAATTCTCAGTTTGTAACGCATAAATCCCAGGCATATACCACTGTATCTGTATTCCTTTGAAAAAATATTCAGCATGTTAATTTATTTAATGACCATATTTACTTTAATGAGGTGCCTCCAAGGTCCCACCAACACTCAATCTTCCAGAATTTAGGTTTCAGGTGAACTTTGTGGTTCAAGTTCATCTCCCTCACCAGATTTCCCATTTTTGCAAGATCAATAAAGATACCATTCTTTCAGTAACACAATCACTTTTCTCTGGTCTAATACTTCACTGCAAAAAAAGTGTAAGGTACTAATATCACCACCTTGTCGCTACACATTTTTTTGGAAATTGAGTAAGGAACAAGAACATTTTTATGTAAGATAAGATTTTCATATGAACAATGCAACAGCAATAGAGAGGGGAAAAAAACCTTAAAATTTGCTTCCAGGGTTATACTGACTCTAAGATGGGAATATAAGCAGGCAGAGGGCAACTTCATTGAGAGCAGGGGGTAATTATTTTTGTTTTGTCTCCTACATTTTCTCTGGACACGCCACGTATTTTCAACAGGATGAGAAGTCAAAGATAAGGGACTCAAACAGATTTAGGACAACTCACACACCGTCTGAGATGACGAATATATTTGATCTGAAACAGTTTCTTCTATTCACCACTGATGATCAGAGGGAAAGGAGTGAAAAAAGGCTCCCGGAGAGCAGCTTGTAGCCCTTTAAAAGGAGGGAGCCGGGGTCGGGCGCAGCTCTCTGGCCCCCGCTCCCAGCGGATGCCTGAGCAGTGCAAACACCGACCTAACCCGATACCCTTCTGCCGCCCTACAAGCACCTTTTTACATCAATGCCCTTTCAGTTATGTACTGATCAAACAATACAAGCCCTTATGTACAACAAAGTGCTCTCAGGGCGCCGTGTCAGCACAGGCTAATTTAACAGATTCATTAACACGGGGCTGACACCAAAGAGGCTCTCCCGGCTCCAGGTAGGATTGAGTTTCTGGCCATCTGCACCAAAACGATAGGCTCGGTTAGCTCGGCAATGGAAAGCAAGTACGCTAGCGGCAGGAGGGGAAGGAATTTTTACAACATCTGCTGCATTTAGCTCTCCAGAGTTTACAGCTCTGACGTGTTGAGGTTAGCCATCGAGGACAGCGCGCAGGAACCCAAACGGATGGGGAACAGCCTGCGAGCGCATCTACGGAGTTTCTTTCCCAAAGTCCCCAGACAGCTGTGGCCGTGCCCTGCACAACATCTCCGAGGTGTTCCATTAGCGGGCTCGCTCCCTGCACACACGTGTCCAGAAGAACACTTTCTAAATACAATTTTACTTTTAATCAGGCCATAGTTTAAACATGTCAAGCTGACGCTGCAGCTTAATGATACCAGACACTTAAAAGCTACACCAAAGCACGTGGAAGAAAAAAAAAAAATAAATAAAAACAAACACCTGCCACATTAAATACACTAAAACACGATATTCAGAACTTGGAGGTGTTCCTAGTCTTTGCATATTTTTTGTGATCGAAACAATAGCTTCCAGCAATGAAAGGTATTTATTCGCTGTATTCGTTTGTGAAGGAGTTTAAAGCTCCGATTTGAGCAAGGGGGCTGCATGCCCACGCTCACGCAGCCTGACGGGAAGTAGCTAGGGCATGAAATGCTAGGAAGATGGCTGCAGATGGCTTCATCCTTCCTTCCCCATTTAAAAACAAAAAAACAATTAAAAAATACCACATGCCTCTCAATTAGAACATATTTTCAAAGGTGGTGCTAAAAACTCATGTTCCTTCCATCGAAAGATACGGGATGATCCAACTGGCAACAGTTAGCTATGAACGTGCTTCTATCCCAGGCTACTTTGACATGCTAAGCTTTTCTGAACAAATTTCTGGCATCACCATCTAGACCATGTAAACCAAGCTCACAGATGGAGGCAAATATTAGTAATTTTTTTTTAAGGGATTCTGATGTATTTACAACAGTATTTACAGAATCTTATGCCCCAAAGGATCACCAAGTACATAAATTTGGTAGCCACCTACAATATCCGGGTTCTGCATGTAGCAATGACATAGGGGCAAACTGGAAGGAGAAATGAGTAACGGTAATCACAATTTCACTATGTTTACACTTGTAACTAAATATAATTTCATCGGTATGGTCATGATGTATTAGTAGGCCAACAATATAGCTTCTCATGTGGCTCTCATTATGATAGCAAGCCAGAACTGAAATTTGGTGGTGGAGAGAGCAGATGTAGAAATCCTTTTGATAAGCAGACCAATTACTTTACAGTTAAACATACAGCAGTCTACGCTCTGGGAAGTTTCTTTTTCTCCTCTCTTGAAAACGCCAGGATATACAATTTCTATACAGGAGATGCTGAAGGGAAGCACCATTTGTACTTTTTCCCTTTTGCCTTTAAAAACAAGCTGTATGAAAAGATGACAAAGCCAAATCATCATTCACAAGCAGACAGGCCAATGAGCACGTTCTCAACGGAGATCCAGGGAAAACACATTTGGACTTCACAGGAAGAGCCAACGCTGCACTGCAGCACTCGGTAAATCGGCCTGGGAACCAGAAGTCTTCATCAGGAAATGTCAGAAGTTTGTCAGACCGTCACAGCAAGTAGTTCATGGGTAATTTAGTTTGCCTCCAGCTTTGATTCTTTCAGACATGGAAAGAAAAGCTTACTTAATGAAGCTTTGGAAAAAACTAGAATCCTCAGACAATCACTGTATGAATAATTAAAGATATATTAAAAAGTTATAAGTTGTCTCTTAGAAATGGTTTTGGCTCAACCAGCCATGGTTATTCTATGCCTGAGTGTAAAGTAACCAACTCCACAACGCATTTTGGCTTCAAAACAGATGTACAATGCAATGTCACTTGATCCTCCTCCTACCTTTTCCTAGGTAATGCTACCACTAAGGGCATGAACTGTAATTATGCTAAAACTTGAATTCAAAATGCCATCACAATCTTTCAAACCCACTGTATGCTGTGAACACGAGGCATATTTGGCATTGATTAATGCACATCAACTCATCCTCAAGTGAAACAATGCTTGCTTTTAATAATTGAGGTGGCATTTAACATATGAAGAAATATAAGGATTTAAACACCACCAGCAAATTACAAAGAAGTCAGACATGGGTATCAGTTACTATTCATGAAAAGGTGTCACTTACGGTAGGTGACAATGGCTTAAGTACTGTCAAGTAGGGCTCCGCAGTTCCTCCTCATCCATCCACTAAGGAGCAAAGGTTGCTCCACGGACGAGTACTCTCCCCTACTTACAGGGCGGCAGCTCATCTCCTTTTTAATGTGATCAAAGTGGGAAAGCGGGGAGTAGCAGCGAGTGATTTAAGGGCCGAGAGGAGGGGCTGGCTGCTCAGGAGTGATCTGCGGACTGTGCTGCGAGACCCCATGGCATAAAGCATCAGCGAACCCTGCTAAACCACAGGTGCTGTAAAAGGCACTGAAGGCATGAAAGATGCAGCATATAGTGGATTTGCTATGTTGTTTTAATTTTAAACCGAAATGATAGTAACAAGAAGGAAAGTGCACGGTTGCTTGCCTATTACTTACTAGACAGAAATCCAAAGCCTAGGGAACAAAAAGGTCAGACTACTAAAGACAGACAGAATGATTATATAGGCCAAACTTCAACGAATCAGATGAATCTCATCCCAAAAGTGTGTAGACCTTTTTGATACTAATCTTCCATTTTTCAGTGAAGGAAAAAATCTGGATTAGAAAAGATGTGCACCTACGCTGGGAATTTGTGTGTAAGTTTTTCCTATTGCTTCAAGGGGATTCAGATCATGTATTTTTGTCTCCCTGACATATACAATGGAAGCAGGGAAAATTTCTCCAAAACATGACAGATCAGTTAGCAGAGTCCTCTAAAATTAACCTGATGTTAACTGAACTGGTAGAGAACTATCAGAACAGAAATCTAATGGAAGTAAACAAGCTGGACTCAACTGACCCCTAGAGATGAAGGGATTTGAGTTAACTGCATTTTCTGATGCAGAATCCAAGCCAGGGCTCAAGAGGCTGCAAAAAGCCATGGTGAAAAGGCTGATTTTCTATTATATTGAATGAAATTTATACAGCTCATATTGTTCCTCATTTTTCAGAACTCATGTTTTCTAATCAAACAGGTGTCTCTCTTTAACCATGGGGAAACTTAGTGTGGGTTCTCTTATATTGTTCACTGAAAACATGGGACACCAATAAATAAAAAAGAAATATTACAATCCATTCCTTTCCCCTTGTAGTTCAACAATATAGGTGACTGAACAAGCAAGGAAAAAACATTTTAAAAGAATACATTTCTTTCCAATAATCCCACGAAACCTCTATTTTAGAGAAGAAATAAAATGCAAGGTAGATGAAAATCAGGATGATTTGCACATTGACATGAAAAGCGATTACCGTTCCCCAGATGAGACAATCATGACTAACTCTCAGAAATCACTGACTGACCAATGCAACCCAGATTAAATTCTTCCTCCATATGAAATTCTGGCTAACAATAGGGTATCTCAGGAGCTCAGCAGAATTTAACTTAATCTCACTTGGCAAACTTGCATTTGTGTTGCTTAATCTTTTCTCCCCATGTCATACAAGGCAAGGACACTAGCTACCATAATACCCAAAGGCTGGAAAGCTCAAAGAGCTTGAAATCTAGCATTGCAGCAAATTATTATTAATCCAGTCCTAGCAACTGTTAAAGCTCTACTCACTGCTTTTCTTAGATGGATGGAGTTTGCTATTTTTCTTCTTCTCCATTAGAAATTCTGGTTTATCAATCAACATTTGTGATAAATCAGTGTTGATAAGACTATACTCTCTGATTAGTTCTGAACTAGCTAATCTCCTCAATTTTATTGGAATGGGTGTATAAGTGAAAACTAACTTGCTTACTTTTCTTCGGTTTTACTTTTGCTCTACTCCACCCAGCTTTCTGGTTCTATGTAAAACAGGTTGCAAGGCTGTGACTGTTAGCAGTTCACAATGTTTGTCCTCCATCAGTACTCTCATTCTCAGTTTTGTTAGATAAACCATGCATGAAAACAGCGTTCTGCACTATTGAAACGAAGCCTTAACACACTTGTGACTAAGGAATCAAAAACCACGAAAGCCGGACAAAGCCCTGCTGTCAGAGCCTGCAGGATGAATAGAATCACAGAATCATTTTGGTTGGAA
>NW_009593900.1:0-33001 GCF_000690535.1 Cariama cristata | reverse complement strand
ACCCCAACCCCCATTCCCCGTGTCCCTGTAGCACTTCAAGGGAAGGAGGTAGAGAATTTGGGAGTGAAGTTGAGCCTGGGAAGAATGGAAGGGTGGAGGGGAAGATGTTTTAAGATTTGGTTTTATTTCTCATTATCCTACTCTGATTTGATTGGTAATAAATTAAACTAATTTCCCCAAGTCGAGTCTGCTTTGCCCATGATGGCAATTGCTGAATGATCTCACCTTGTCCTATCTCAACCCATGAGCCTTTATATTTTCTCTCCCCTGTCCAGTTGAAGAGGGGCAGTGATAGAGCTGCTTTGGTGGGCATCTGGTGTCCAGCCAAGGTCAACCCGCCAGATGCACCACATCCATAAAACTATGAATTTTTTGCCACCAAACGAAGCCTGTCATCATGCTGTGAAAAGCAAGACCATGGATCAATGGATGCAGTGCACCGATAGCAGAAGATGACAACAGCCACAAAAGTACATCTTTCCTAGTCATGCAGCCCTAGTAAGACCTCAGCTGGAGACTAGTTTCGGTAATTTAGGAAAGACATAGGTCAAATGGGGGATGGACAAAGAATGCTGGACTTTTAATTTCACCATGACCAGTTCAGGCAAGAACACTGCCTGTGAGAACTGTGAAGCCCATATTGCTCAGAGATGTCCACAAGCAGGTTAGATCATCATCTGCCAGGAAAGCTTGGCTAAAGCTGATCTTGTCTTTGATGACTCAAAATTCACTAAAAAAGCTTCTAAGATTCCCAGTCACTGACAGATTGCAGTGAGGATAGACATCAATTCCCTGCAATTGCTTTCACAGAAAATGATGATACAAAAACAACCATGTAAAGAGCCAGGACAGACTCCTCTTGACGAGAAACATTCCTAATTACATCTGGTTTCAGACTTACATGAAGCAGGCTGCTTCCCTTGCCAAAAGAATATCAGACCTGTAGTAAATTAAAGCAGAAGTCTCCAAAGTCTAAACCATGCAATCTACAAAACCATATTTCATGTATATCA
Source organism: Cariama cristata (assembly GCF_000690535.1). Classification (NCBI taxonomy): domain Eukaryota; kingdom Metazoa; phylum Chordata; class Aves; order Cariamiformes; family Cariamidae; genus Cariama; species Cariama cristata. The sequence goes on along the minus strand of NW_009593900.1, from coordinate 31,988 downwards.
GGCACTTTTCAAAATTAATGACAACCATCTGAAGCAGACAAGAGACCATTCTAAAACTCACTAACAAATGCAATGGCTTTATTAGCTCAAAAGCATATTGATATGGAAAAAATATTTGATGTGGCATAATATATTCTATCAATTTAATTTCTGAAGAAATACACTATTTAAGCTCCAGTTTCTAAATACAAAAGAACGAAATATGTGATAATAGATGTGGGCCAGCAAAAAACATATATAAGTAAATTGGGCTTTTTGTCTAGGACTGGAAAGGCCTGTCAGAAGATGTAATAAATGCTAGGGTAGCAGATCTGAATCCCAACAAAAAATGCTCCTTTCTTTAAAGAGTATTTTGTGCATTTAAAAAATAGACCTACTTCTGTCTCTTTTTTAAGTTTGTGTATCAGAAGGAGAAAATGCTCGGTATCAGCCTAAAGTGAACTTGTAGATGCAGCTCTAGAGGCAGAAATATTAGTAAAATAGCTGTACTGGGGTAGGCAACATGTAGACTGGTTTCAGCCCCCCAGAGGGGCAGCCTGCTCCCAGAGATGGTATTCTGTGGAGGCACCAGTGTGACCCCTGCCCCCAGCCATATAGATCTTAACAGATCTCAAACTATTCTAAAAGAGATCAATCACTGCAGATGCAGAAAAAACTAGTAGGCAGTTAGTGAGACTGGAGATGGACCAGAAACCTGGAGTCAAAGCAGAAGTATGCCAATCCAGTGGTACAGACACATCCCGAATTGCTCTATGGAAATACCTGCTTTTGAATTAGAGATCGTACAGCTACGGGTGTTTTTTACCAAAGTGCTTTGCTTAAGGCAAAGTAGGAAGAGTGTGGTAGAGCAAGGACCAGCATGGCAGAGGAGACACCCTCTAAAAAATCTGTGTTAAACTAGGTCCTTCTTAATTTTGTTCATGCGTTACTTTCATGTTAATATTCTGCTGCAGCCAGGTGAAGCCAGACAGGACACATAGGGTAATGAGTTGCAGAAAATGAACCTTTTTAGCAATGTCTGGCAGCAAGTTAGGATAAGTCAAAGTTTCTCCTCTGTTCTTACCCTCCCAGCAGAGAGGAACAGTGGAAATACCAAACAAAGCACATAAGCGCTAAAAAGTGAGATTTTTAAAGCATCAGTACACTTTTAGTAATTCCAGGTGTTATTAATAGCATCAGTATGGGCATTTATTTTCCCCTTACTGAAACTAGGGTTTTAATCCCCTATTGATTGAAGCTGAAGTGCAGGACACACTGCAATTTACATGATTGATTCATGTATCTTGAGGGAATCAAGTCATCTGTAAACCAAATGTTTTCTTCCCTTGCAGGTCCCTGTTAGATAAATGTCTCTGTAAGCAAAAGTATCTTCCTTAAGTTAAGGGCAAGAGGTCAAATACACTGCTAGCAAAAGTAGGCAGAAGTTCAGTGAAGTCTGAGTGGAAAATTTGACCTGATAAACACATTTCCTTAAGTTAGGAGAAGGTAACTTGGATTCAAGAAAAGTAATTTAAGACTGAGAAGTGACATGATTCCATACAGAAGATATACCTGGCAGCACCCAGAAAGTGATATTCACCTATTTATATATATTAAGAATGCACTTTTTCCCAAAACAGCAGGTTATTGCAAGAGCCCAATCTAGCGTCCAATTCAAACAGCTGGGATGTGCTCTGTTTTTCTGAAAGTGCCAAGCCTTCTGCCTACTGAAATTACTAGTCTTCACTCAGGCATAAAATGAGAAGCTTGAATATCCCAGTCACTTCATGAAAGCAAGACTGGAAACCTGTTCAGAAACTGCAGATAAATCACCTCAGGAATAAAGTCAGAAGGAGGAGACAGCCACAGATGCCTCTGGTGTGTGTGCTCGTGATCGATGTCTCCTTAAGCATTCTCTTTAAAAGCTTCATGTCAAAGTTTTTCCAGTTTCTTGACAAACAAGAGTTTTTGCTACGTTCAGCCCAGCAGGGGAAAGTGTGATAACTTTAGACGGATGAAACTCAAAAGTATTTCTGGTTCATTTGAAATAGCAGTAGCCATGACTAGGTAATAGAAAACAAAGTTCTTTTCATTGCTGTGAATCTCAATTATGCCATCTCAGGCAGGAATGATAACATTTGATTTTTCTTCTACATTTGTCATGTAGCGACTAAGTGCCTTGGGGGAGGGAAAGAAACAACAACTCACAGCATTCATACATATATGTATTTACTTATATGCTGAATGACAAGGCTAAGGAGTTGGGGTTACAATACAGGTGAGCTTTCCAATCTACAGCACTCAAATCCAAGAGCTAAGCAATTCATTAATGCAAAGTTTTGATCTGGTTTGTGTAAAAATCTAATTTCTATTTTCTGGTTTAAGTGCAAGTGGGTGACCGTTGCCTGCCCCAAGAGTGGATGGCAGCCTGTCCAGTCCCAAGGCTGGCCTGTTTCTGTCCTGCTATCAATGTACCACCTCAAATTGATGAAGCATGCTGTCATTATAGAGACACCTCTTTGCAAGTTGCATATGAAAGTTGCTGTGAAATAATGAATAGTTATTATATATAATGAAAGTTATTATAGGCTTTTCCCCCACCTTTCCTTTTTTATGTGTTATTGATGGCAGAGGTAAAGAGATTCAAGACTTCCCTGTGCACAGTATCTTCCCAACAAGGGTAAGTTGTAAGGAAATTACTATTGGAAGACACCTCTACAAAATGAAGTAAATTAATCATTTCTTCATCTTCCCCACAGAGAATGACTTTTACTTATCGTACCATTACAAAGCCCTCTTGTTACATTTAGCTACAGAGAAGACGATCTGTCTTTCCAGTCACACCAATACCCCGGCCACTGGGCCAGTGGGTGGAGATGGGTGAGGCAGTGTTTGGAAAACTATCTGTGTTTCCAAAGCCATGCTGTGCCATTGGAACAAGCCTGGATATTTAGTTCAATTCCATCCTTCCTAAGTAAGTTTTCATTTTCATGTGTTCCTGTGCAGCCACGTCTCAGTTGGATGCAACAGTGCCAACATTTTGAAAGGAAAAGTGCTTTCCGTTTCTCATGCATAAAGCATTCATTACAATCAGAAAACGCAACTGCTTAGCCTGTGCAGGGCAGGGCAGTTACTGAGGCCTCAGGAAAGGGGTGGGCTGAGGTCTTCCCTGCTTTTCCAGTCTTCAACAGGACAGATCCTTGATCCTTACTGTCATGATCAAGGGACCCAGGACTACGCTGGCACAGGGCAAGACTAAGAAAAGAAGGATAGTATTTCTGGCCACCTTCTCCAGGCTGAGGAGGACTCATTTCATTTTAAAATTATTTGAAAAAAACAAGTGGTACCTGAAAATATAGTGCACTGAAACTAAACTGAAAAAATGAAAAAGCATCACATTTTTTCCATAGTTGGTCGCAGTGTATGTTCATTTCTGCTTGTTTGTCAGTCAGAATCAAGCAAAGAAAGGTTTATTATCTACTACCAAGCTTTTGGAGGAGCGTAAAGCTCTATTTATGTTACAGGCAGCATTGCAGTAGCAGAAGACATATTTCTATTCACTTCTTGTGGGAGGTGAGGATTTTATTTTTCCTTTTAAAAATACATTTGTACATAACATTGTTGGAAGGTGCCAGACAATGCCATAAACACAAATCCTCTGTCCATAAAACAGCCTGAGCAGTCTCCCATGCCTGAGGGACTGCTCCTCCTTGACCTCTAGTCCTGGGGACCAGTGGTGGGAGGGCTGCAGGGCATCATCTCCTCCTGCTCAGACAGCCTGTGCTGCTGCTAGATCGCATGTATCTCACTCTATGTATCTCACCCTGTGAGATACAGCCACTGCCAGCTGCTCTTTTGTTAACACAGATATTTATACCACATTTAACCTTACTTGGATTTATCACAGCCTTTCCTTAAACCGGTGTGAAGTTTATCTTTGCTGCTCTCAAGAGAAAGTATTCAGAGCCCAGTAAAATGACTCCTCAGAATGACTAACTGTCCTGGTTTCAGCTGGGATAGAATGAATTTTCTTCCTAGTAGCTGGTACAGTGTTGTGGGTTTTGGATTTAGTATGAGAATAATGTTGATAACACACTGATGTTTTAGTTGTTGCTAAGTAATGCTCACTGTAAGTCAAAGACTTTTCAGATTCCCGTGCTCTGCCAGTGAGGAGGTGCACAAGAAGCTGGGAGGAAGCACAGCCAGGACAACTGACCCAAACTGACCAAAGGGATATTCCATACCATAGAGCGCCATGCCCAGTATATAACTGGGAGGAGGTGGCCGGGAGGGGCTGATCGCTGCTCGGGGCCTTGCTGGGCATCGGTCAGTGCGTGGTGAGCAGCTGTATTGTGCATCACTTGTTTTTTTTCTTTGGGTTTTATTCCTCTCTCTCTCTCGTCAACCTTTTCATTACTATTATTATTTTTATTAACTTTATTTCAATTATTAAACTGTTCTTATCTCAACCCATGGGTTTTACCTGTTTCTGATTCTCCTTCCCAGCCCACCGGGGGAGGATGATGGGCTGGGGGGCAAGGAGTGAGTGAGCAGCTGTGTGGTACTTAGTTGCTGGCTGGGGTTAAACCATGACACTATCGAGTATGAACTTAATACCAAAACATCACATCCAGGATTTCACTGCAATCTCTGATAGCGCTGCCGATGCCCTTTTCTGTTTTCTCACTACAGATGGGCTCAGCTGCCTTACTGCGGCTGTACAGCGCAGCAGTTGTTAGGAGGAGATGGAATATGTGAGTTATTTTGTAAGCGGAGGATTAGAGACGGCCAGGAACCAACAAATGCTTGACAGAAAACCAGCACAAACTGGAAGACAAAGACACAGAGCATTTCCCTCGACACAGCAGAGCACAAAATCGTTCATACCCCAGAAGGGTCCCCACAGTGTCCTACAAACTGTATTTACGGAAATGATGACTCAGAACTTCCATTTCCCCCGTGCTTTGCTGACCATGGGGTTACAAATCACCTCCAGCATTACAAGTGCACCTCAGACACAAAGGAGGTGAAAAAGGGGGCTAATTTGTCCCATCAAGAATGTTTTCAGGCTGTCAGCCCCAAGTTGTGGGTTTTTGTGAGGGTGAAATAGAAAGAAGGGAGCTAAAAGTACTTGAGAAAAAATTAAAGGCTACCACAAGCACATCACTAATTCAAAGAAATCCTGCATCTGGGATTTAGAAGAGCACCAGTACAAAGTAACAGGTTATAAACCCTTGATTCCCTTAAAAACACTAATGCCAATCATCTCAGGTTTGTTATTTACTGCCTGCCTACACAGCTGCCTTTCAGTTTGAGCACTCAAGGAGAAATTTCTCTGGACAACAGACCAGCAGCAATTAAACTTTAAAATCCAATTCATTACTTTAACCTCACAATCTCCAATACTTTGTGAAGAGAAAAATTGTTATTCCACTTAAAATTTAACAGAGCAGACCTGATCTTGCCAGGTTGCACAAGGTGACAAACTTTTCAGAAGAAAAAAAAAAAAGAGATAACATAGGTTATTAGAAGGGGCTAGGGGGGAAAGAAAATTTACTGTTTCGATTCAGGTTTTATATAGAGGGTTTTATAAAGGAAGAAAGAGATCCAGAACATTTACTGAGGAAGAAACATGCAGAATCTGTTCAGAAGCCAGGCTGTGTCACTCCAACCCTGCTCGCTTATTAAATGGAAATAGAAGCAACCAACCCAGAATGCTCCATCTTCTGATTAAAAAGAGAATAGAAGAGGGGAGGGAATTCTTATCACTATATTTGCAGTACAGCATGCTGAGTTTTTTCTTTTCTTTTTTGGTAACTTACTTTTCCAAGTGCTCCATTAATAATTCATGCTGCTTCTAAACGACAGGGCAGTCGCTGTTTCTTTGTCGCATTTCACAATGGCTGAGTGACAACGGTGGCTCTGACTCCAGGCTACTATCTTTGACTATCTGTCGGGAGAGACACATTGCTGTCCTTCGTCATTCAATCCTTGACACAGTTGTGACAAATGCTGGCATGCCCTGTCATTCCCTTCACCCTCCGTAACAGAAATCTGCCACTTTTCAATGTGCGGTCTGCACTCTTGTCCCCCAAAGAAGAAGCTGTATGTTAATGATGCCTGGCGATGTGCAGGTCTCCTTCTGCTGGTTGCTTTTCCTCTGGTTACATATTTGGATTGACTGTGCTTCAAAAAGCACAGGCTTTAAATGCTGCTCTGGGACCAGCACCCAGCTAAAGCTTGTATGATAATGGTGTCTCCAGGGGGCTGAGGGAATAAAAAAGGGCTCTCTTTTTTAGCAAAAGTGACAGGAGACAATGCCAGATTTTAGGACAGATAATAAAAGACCACAGATGGAAACAACTATATGTTTCCCATTGGTGCTAAGGAGCTTTTGGGCCTAAACTAGAAGGGCAGAGTGTAACCACCAGCACTGCTGGAGGCTCTCCGAAACCTGTGCAGGATAGCACATGCAGGACGTGCCATTTACCTTCCTTATGTGCTGAAGCATCACAAACTGCTTTGCAGAAGCTCGTAAAGAAAACAATCCGGCTTCCTTTCTCGAATGCTTGGAAGTGGTGGGTTTGTTTTTGATAGGCAGCGCAAAGTGTTCTGGGGCTCCCTCTGACTCTGACAGCAACTTCCAGCCCCTCTCCCTCCCTGCCTGCAACAGGGGGCACACGCTTGATGCATTCAGACAAAATCTCTCTATTCACTTAGTGTGCAATATCCATTACAGGGTATCTAAGCACCTGTTTGGGTTGCTGATTCCACAAAGGGGCTGGGAGCTGTAATAAGCTTCCTAATTTCCAGCATTTTGATCTTCCCAGATAAATGGATACAGGCAAGTGCAAAACAAGGATTAACTCATCATAGCCAGAGACGCCAACACCAGTCTATTGAATCCACCATGCCCTCGGAGCAGGCTGCGATGCCTTAATGGGGCATACCCAGCATTCAACCACCATACCCTCGGCAAACATTCACTACATGTTGCTATTATAAACACAGGGAACAAGATGTTACCAGGGCATTCTTTTCCCCACAGAGACATTGAACACTGCTTCCTTTATCCTTAGCTACAGCAGTGCTGTTACCAATTACAATCACTAAAGGAGAACAGCTGGCCCTTGTTTGAACAGAGCGCTCTCTCTAAAGCCCGCTGAAACCTATGGAAAAAGGATCTTCTTTCTTTCATTGGATTTTGGATCAGACTCAGAGAGACCTGATGGTTAGGAAAGCAGCTGGGGTTTTTTCCATTCCTTTGTTACTTCTCCATCTCATGTTTGTGGCTAGAAACCATTTTTTCCGATCTATACACCCAGTGACAGGAGGTTGGGGCAGCATTATCCCCACTATTTTTATAAAATAAGAGATGTTAATTAAAAAGCTGCATAGCGGGGTTGGACCTATTAGAAACTAGAAAGGGAGAAAGAATGAGGCAGAACAGCAAACAGGGGCAGGCTTTTGATGTGCTTTGTACATGATGTTTTTTCCCATTAGAGTACTTTCATGGCTGTTCCACGCGCTTCTCAAAGCTCAATTCGTCTTGCGTGCAGACTTTACTGAAAGGTAATAAGCGACTCCCAGCTAGAGAGTCAATTAACATGTAATCTTTGACATTTTGAATTGTCAGCAGCTGCCAGATGGGTTTATCCTTTCTACAAAATGAAACCTATTGCTTGAGTCTGAGAATTTGATTTTATGTTACATTTTTCCATATTCATCTAGATTGCTATGTTTTCCAGTCCCACGGTGGAAAGTGCACTGAGTTTTGCCTCTGAAATTATCAACAAAACTCTTCTTGATCTCAGGGAGTGACAAACTGATCTGACAGTGACTGTGTTGGGAAATCAAAACTTCCTTTCCTCCTGCAATTTCCTTGACCATCTGGGGCCAAATGTTCATTTTCATAACGGTAGGGCTCTGGCCAGTGAACAGAGGCGGTGTGCCTAGACAGCTGTAGCAGCTGCTGACACTTACCCTCCATTAAGGGTTCCCTCTCTTGCTGTATGAACAGCTCAGCTGCTCCTGAAGCAAGTACTGAACCCAACACACAATGGTAATATGATCTGAGATTGCCTTGTATTATCAGAATGCAAATCAGGAGAAGTTCAGCAGCTGCTTCACAAAGCAATAACCATGGGGAGAGTGTGAAAGCGTGGGCAGCTGAGGATCATCATCTCTACATCATTGCCAAGTTGCCAAGACAGTAAACTCTTTATTTGCAGTGCAATAACAGTTTGATCAGTTTTGGCAGAATACGTTACAGGTAAGATAGTTTACTCGACAATGGAAGTATCTCAGAATTCAACTTGCAGACTGGTTAGACAGGGACTGTAATTTCTCAGGTGCACAGGAAGCACCTACTGTGAAGGACCCCAACTGAGGTTTCAATTGCTACAGCTGCAGAAATATTTCATAATGGTAAGTAAATTATTATCATTGCTCTCTAATTTCATTATGTATAATAAAATGGTATCTGTTAGTTCATAATATGCACATATCTAAATACAGCAGTTGCAATAAGCTCCATCTTGTTTACTTTTCTGCATTGCTGTTGGATCCCCACGGGTCTCAACATGGCTGAGATTCCACGTCAGTTCAAACAGTTGTAATTATCTGTCCGTGAAAGATTAATAAGGAAGCAGGATTATATAAAAGGATTAAACATACACATAAAAATAATATACTAAGTAATCAAAGAAAAATTGTAGGTGGACTAATGTCTGAATCACTTGTGAAGGCTGAAAAATTGTGAAAATGCTGTCTTCGAGCTGAGTATTTTCTACATCTTGTTTAGTTATGTAGAATGATTGCAATAAACTGTCACCTGTACCCAGAAGAAAGGCTACAATAATGTTGTAATGATAACTTAAGTTATTCTGGGCCACTTGCTAGAAACAGTCATGGCTCTGCAAGTTGTTTAGTTCATCTGAATGTCATGCAAATATATATATATGTTTGACATCAACTGAAGTCTCTGCTGTTTGCTCTTAACACTTCTGAAAACCAAGCAAGATAACAGTAACACTCATGAAAGAGTGATTACCATCATTGTGTTAATGATGGTCACAGAAGAAAGGCTCAGGCTCAATGAGCTCTGAATTGGGAATGAATTTTGCAAAAGAGCTAAGGAATAAATGGGAGAATCTGAAACCCAAATCCATGAGGCAGTGATTTACTGCAATTTTCTGTGGACTATATAATCCTAAAGTAGAACAGAATTCAAGCCTTTTAAGAGAGATCTCTGCCACACTAATATCCTGCATCACCACCAGAAAGTGACTCTACCCACTGTAATATGCTGTGCCCTAGTCAGATGAAATGGCTCACATCTCAGGTTCACTAGGTGGTCAATTAAATCAAGCTGATAAAGCAGATGAATCCAGCCAAAGAACAAATTAAGCGGCACAGAATGCTATCGTTGCCAAGGCAGAAATGTAACACACGGGGCAGATGCAGAGATGCTGCTGTACTCCCAGAGAGTGCTGTGCTGGCCAAAGCAAGGAAACGCTACCAGAAATTAACGGCAGTACAGTCTACATACTGAACAAGACAGCCGTGCCATAAAATGCATGACCCAAGCATTGCAGTTGATAAAAGTAAAAATGAAAGACAGAGACATTATTCAAAGGGTAATCCAGCAGGTAAGAGTTTACCATCTTTTGTGAAGAGTAGATTGATGTAAGAAGGTTCCCAATGAGAGAAGAAATTAATTGCAGTCAGTGTTGCTGGTGTATGAGCAGAAAGGTCACCAAGGGCCTGGAGCAGAAGCTGAACAGATTGAAGTTTCTATTACAAAGTGTTAGACGGAAATGCAGAATAATTACTTTTGCAAGCTTGCAAAGGATTAAACTAATTTAAATGGGATGTATCTAGCCGCAGCCCACTGCATCAGCTGTGTGAAAGTAATTAATATGCAGATTAGAAAAAAAAATTAAATAGAGTAGTTTACTTTGCATTAAGGTAACATTTTCATTTCAAAATTTCAGCAACATCTCAGGCCTTAGCATAGATAGATAGTGTGGAAGACGTCTTCCAATGCTCAAAGTTCTTAATATACAGACAAGTTAATTTTCCAGGCTTCTTTTTAATGCCGAACAACTTAATTTGGGATTCAGAAGAGAAGTTCTAGTTTTACACTACAAATTTCAAAAGTGTTTAGGAAAACAATGTTCAAATTACTTACGAATACACCTAACAAAGTTGGGATAGATGTACTTGCTGTGGTGCTCTGCAGCTACATAAAGGCCACAGAGAGCACTAGACATGCTTAAACGGTCAAGCTAGTTATTCCCAAATATTCATATTGCAGCAGCACTCACAAGCCCATCACACACTAGGGTCCAACTGCTTTGTTCAATCTGTCAATCAGACCTAAAACTGCATGGGCAGAGCTGTGTGGTTGCAGTCCCAGACAAGGCAAGGTGATGAATCAGGCCCAGGGTTCACCTAGGGAACACAGTGAGGAACAGCAGAAGACCAGGCAGGAGGCACAGCTGCAGACAAAGCTACTGTGGATGTCTGAGGACCATCCAGGAGACAAGGGCAGAGGCAGGACTGGAGACAAGCTACCTACAACCAAGGTCCAACGTCCTTTTAGGAAACAAGGCCAGACATGTCTCCAAAATATCCACGACACTTTCAATGTTGATCCCAACTTATAAATACTTCTGTTGTCTGTTGGTTTTCTGTTATGAGACTTAACAAGCATACTGTTATACCAGTCATGATGTAGGCAAGTACTCTTGATACCCATGTTAAGCAAGGAGAAGCTAAGACTGCAAGCCCAGGTTGTGTTACATACTGCTTGATTTTCAGAAACTTCATGATATTCAAACACTTCAGAGGACATGCAAAGTACTCTTCACCTCTGATGACCAGACCTGGACATCTAGCTCCATGCAATCTTCAAAATTATCATCTTATAAACTTCCTTTTTAAGATTACTAAAAATTCATTTTCTATCAAAAAAGGAATAATATCCTTATTTAAGTTGTAGCTACCCATCACTAACTAAAGAATGATACTGCTTTAACCTCTACTATTTTTATCTTACAAATGACAAAGAAGAATGGCAAGAATAACTCAGAAGGACTGTGACACTATTATTTGCGGTCAGCAGACAACCTTATTATAGACAGCTTCACAAGTTTTGTGTAACTGAACGTAAGACAGAGTTACATCTAGGGAGAAATGCTTTATTATTAGTTGTGCATTTCTGCTAGGATAATGTACGTGTTATTGGTGAAAGTTTTAAACTACCTCTTTCACCAGACTGACTTCTTAGAAGCTCACTCCCTGCCAACACTATGAAAACCAAAGTCATCACAAGGGCACTTGGCTCAAAACACCCCACAGCACACTGGGATCTTTGCGGGCTGTTACCTGCACAAAGGGCTGTTGCAATGTTCTGTTTTATGCAAAGAAGACTTGACCTTTGGATGCTGAGAAACCGTCGGTGCAGCTCCTCAGCAACTCCTGTGCAACTGTTCTGCATCTATTTTTACAGCAGCTTCATCTTGTATTCCAGATATTGCAAGAGTCTCCCAGCCACCCGTGTGTCAGGAGCACAGCAATTACTATCCAGCTCCCTCCTAAATCCACCGTGCAGTTGGATGCTCACTTCGTGGCCATGAGCTCCCAAGCTCACTGGCATTCTAGAATTATTTCTGTTGCTTGTGTGCTGATGCTTTATAATCTCTACATACGCATAGCTAATTTTGTTTTTAACCACATTAGCAGTTCATCTCAATCTCTAAAACCTCCTGAGAAGTGGTATAATCCCATTGGTTCCCATTTTCATGATTCATGCTCCTAACACATGCAATTACTGCATACATAATTGCCAGCTCACATAGGCTCAATTATTAGTTTCTAAAGCAGGTATTTAACTAGTCCTCCTAAATCACTGGGAGGGTGGTTTAAACACAAATTCATATACCCTTGTGGTGTCTCAGCCTCAGTGAAAAGGTCTAGGTTTGCAGCAAATCACACAGTATCCAAATCTCAGTGCGTTCTGTTTTATATGCAGGATCTATCGTCTCAGAACAAGTAAAATCCTTTAATATACAGAATCTTTTTACATTTCTGAGTATGCGGATAAAGCAAACCGCCTAGAACAAAGGCTGAAAAATGGACCAACCTAAGCATTCCGCATAACAAAGAAGCATCAAGAGATCTGAAAGCAGAGCAAAAGTGGCAAGGCATATTCTTCTGAATATATAGCACAAGGGAATAAGCATGAATGTCCAATTCACATGGATCTCGGCTCAACTGGGAAATATGCAATTAAAATTACAATCTGGCTTTATGCTGAGCTGTGATGTAGGACATTCTGACATCTAGTGTAGAAACCTTATTGATGCCTCACAGCACTCAGTGCCTTGAAGTCTTTGTGAATCAACTTAAGCATAAAGTACAGACGCTAACAGCTAGTGAACTAGGCTGTGAAAAGAGAGAAGAAAGTAAAAAAAAAAAAAGTTTGTAACTTAAGACAAAACACTTTCATTGTTTTGAGGAGTGGGCAGGAGGAAAGAAGTCCTGGTGGCTTACCTATAGAATAGTATAAACACAGAATTTTGCTGCTAAACACATTAATATTGTTAAATCAAGACAGACATACTTCTCTCTTGCAACACTACAAATTTGGTCTTTCAAAGAATATCCCTCACATGTGGGTTTGCAAGCTGTGTTTATGCTTGCCTTGGTGTTACACTCCTACCTTGGCACCTACTAATGTCTACCACTAGAGGCTAGACAGTAGCTATATGACAAAATACATTGATTTTATGTATCTACAGATGTTCAAAGCTACTCCCACATAGATTCCCATGCTGAGAATACTGACCAAAAATGTAACTGTTTGAAAAACAGCGTAACAACTGAAATCATGCTGCCGTCATTCAGCCAGTATCTGTCCTTTCATGCTTCCACTCACGCAGCCACGTAAATATCAGTTATCAGAATTCAATGCGCTCCAGGCTCTTAATTGTTCATAGAGCTACAGATCCATACAACTATGTGCGGCACTGTCTCCACACTGCGTTGCATAAAGACACTGCACTGTATGAAGACACAGCAGACAGGAACGCCAGTTAAGACCCCTTTCTGCCGTGAGAAAAGCTTTCTTCCAGGACAAGTTCCACGTATGTTCCCCTCCACCTGCCTGTAGACTCTTCTGCAACTTCCTTACGTTTTGCACATCAAGAGGAAAGACAACACAAGGATACCTGGCTTTTCTTGGCTCTGCCACAGGTTTACAGCTACCCCCTACTCTAATTCTCCATTTACAGACATGGAAAATCTGTATTTTAAGAACTCATATCAATCCTACCTACTAAGAGAGTAAGGTCTTTGGGGCAAGAATTTTTCGTGTGATTTTACAGCACCTACCACAAGATCAACCAGTGACAAAATTCTGCTCTAGTACAAACTAACAGTAAAATAAGTAGGCCTATATTAATTCCAGAATATGCCCAGAGAAGTTGTGGATGCCCCATCCCTGGAAGTGTTCAAGTCCAAGTTGGACGAGGCTTTGAGCGACCTGATCTAGTGGAAGGTGTCCCTGCCCATGGCAGGGGGATTGGAAGTAGGTGATCTTTAAGGTCACTTCCAACCATACTGTTCTATTATTCTATGATTTCTTTTTTTATCAATTCATTTGTCAGATCTTGTGTTGCACATTGCTTCCTGCTGTAACAGTTTTTAAGGTGATGGGTAAAAGACAAAACAAAACCAAAAAAACGCCCAAAAACCTAGTAAACTTTGCACATAGTGCCTCTTGCTTAGTATAGAATAGAATTTCATGCTGACTCTCTGTTTTAAGTATGACTAAATAAATGTTAGGTTTACACAAAAGTAACATCTTGCATCTTTACACAAAAATCTAATAGTTTTACCTGCTTCTCTTATTTCCCTCCCTTCAGATAAGGCTCTGGAGAGGCTCTGGAGTTAAATTCATTGCATGGAAAGCTGGAAGTTCTGGTGCAGCTTCAGGCAAAGCAAAATAAAAATAATATTAGACTAATCACTAAAAAGCATAACACAATCACTGTGGCAGTCCTGCTATTTATTTTCTGCTGTAGTACATACAAATTCAAATTTTCTGTCAGCTCGTTGTTTTTGTGTGTGTGTGTGTGTGTGTGTGTGTGTGTGTGTGTGTCCCCACCCCATTCTGACCCAGAAAAATTAAAGCACTGACACTGGCTAAAGTACATCGTCTATAGCTTTGTTGATGTTTCTGCATTCTGACCCAGAAAAATTAAAGCACTGAACCTGGCTAAAGTACATCGTCTATAGCTTTTTTGATGTTTCTGGTTTTGTTTTGTTTTTTAAATCATAGCTTGAGAGAGAGAGAGAGAGAACTACAGTGGGTCACATTTATAATGTAGATGCTATTATGTCAGCAAAGACCTTTTGCCAGGAAAAAAATTATATTTGGGCAAATGGGAAAAGAATTTATTCTAAATAAGAAATACATTCAAGTAATACAAGACTAAAATATCTCATCATGATATTCCAGCCTTAGCTATACCACTGTAGAGAGTTTTATCCTGTCACCATTGCACCCTTTTCCACAGCCTTATTGGTAGGTATCAGTGAAGTGCCCAAAATGCTCATGATCAGCTGTCTCCTTGAGGTTGCCTCTTCAGCTCTGTGAGAAGAGGGCTCAGGTGAAACTCTCCAATATGCTTCAAGGGAAGTGTATGGGATTAAGTTAATGCTCCACTTTCCTTGGAGTAGTTTAGAGAGGTCCTACATCACCTTTTCTGCTGGCAAAGCTATTGAGTAAATGCTAGCAAATGGACGGCAGCAGCACCTGAGGACCACACTGTCTTTGGTGAACACCTCTAGGTTCAGAAGTGGACATCTGTCTAGCACTTAATAAATAATTTTGGTAGTTTCAAGTGTTACTGCCCCAGCTGTTTTTTGATCTCACAAAACAGCACAGTTATGCCATAAGAACTTGCAAGTACCAAGATTTGTAGTAAAAAGTTCTTGTGCTGTGGCCATGCCCAGCTCAAGTCAACACTCCAGCATACCAGAATCACCCAAATAGAAATGGAAAGCATCTCCACACTAGTTAGACTGCTTAGTTAGACCAGGCTTCACATGCAATTCACTATTTAAAGATTTTAAATGCAACCTGAATAGCTAAAACCAAACTTTAAATAGAATGTCACTGTCTAGGCTAACTTTGTAGCAAGTGAAAGATGGCTGTTTCTGCTGGATAGACTGATTGACCTTTGATCAAGGGATAACAGGTATGCACACAACTCCGGAGTTAAAGATAGGGGATAAATCATCCCGACTGTTTTACATCAGTTAGAGAATGATAATTTACTGGTATTCCTGAGCATCACTTATGTACTTTTC
Source organism: Cariama cristata (assembly GCF_000690535.1). Lineage (NCBI taxonomy): Eukaryota > Metazoa > Chordata > Aves > Cariamiformes > Cariamidae > Cariama > Cariama cristata. The sequence goes on along the minus strand of NW_009593900.1, from coordinate 16,628 downwards.
TTCTGTTGAGCCATGAACACCTCCTGTAATGAGACAACACAAGCCACAAAATGAAATCAGTAATTAATTTTTTTCTTGAAATTCAGTTGTGTATTACAAGTCCTGAACTTGTTACACAATGAAAACTGATAAAATGATCATTAAAAAAAAGTTTCATAATTTGTCTTCCATTCTTTTTCTAGTCTGAAGTTGTTACAGTTGCCTAGGATTATTTACTCCCCACTCTTGACTCCAGTCCCACTGGTGAAGAGTGCTCTCATCAGCAACACATTCTCTTTAAATCTATTTTTATTTTTTTAATTCCAATGCTGGCAGCTTGGATTGGTTGGTTCTAACACAAAATATCTCTGTACTGGATGTTAGCTTTCAGACAGAATAATCTAAGAAACCAACTACCTAATACTTCTGTCATCACCAAAATTGTAAATCTTATTTTCAGAGAAGAAAAGGTGTGTCACAGAATTTGCAACACAACAGCCACAGAAACTTTTCCATTGATCTACTAACGTTTTTCTCAAATACTCTGAGGATGACCCAAATTCAGGCTCCACATGGCTGCTTCAAGATTTGTTGTTTCAGTGAAAACTGACATGCTACTTCATTCCCAATCTGCCATGGAGATTTTTTGACTTGGACCTTTTCTATCATATCTTGGATTTGAACTCTTAAACTCATCCAATTACCATGAGATGAAAGAAATACTTGATAAATACCATTTGAATATGGATTTGAACAAGCTACCTAGCACTAAAAAAGTATGTACTCTATTTTTAATACTCCAAGCCCATTTAGCTTTCAACTCCCAGAAAGTATTTTCACTCTCAATGGTAGTAGCAAAATAAATGCTATCGAGACTAATCAAAAAGGGGAACCATTTCCAAAACAAATTGTAAAAACATCGACCAGCTCTCTAATCCACTGTGATATTTTGTCCTCTATTCACTGCTAGCCTACAAAGAATATTACAGATGAGCTAGCTCCTATGGTCTCATTGTCATATATCTTATGGGTTCCTGTAAAATACACTTACAGTGTACTTCATTTGGGTGCACAACACAAAATGCCTTATTTTCCAGAAGATAACATTCCTTGAAATGAAGAAAAATACATAAAAAAGCTTGTTCTATGAATTCCCATTAATTGTTTGATTTCATTCCAAAACACTGAAGACCTTTTGATCCCTTTTAATTTGCCTAGGCTGATAAAGTTATTTCCAGCTTTTCAGAAAAATTTACAGCATTTAAAAAAGCAGGCAGAGCTCTGTGCAACATATTGACTGTAATTTCATCCACTTTTAGCAAACAAGACTGTAAAAAATATTTTTATAGAGAATAAAAAGGTCATTTATAGCACTGTCAGAGACGTTTATTTTGTGGTTTTGTATTTTACTGGCAACCACTACTCACTTCAAGTCTTGCACTAGACTTTTCAAGAAGAATAAGTGATGTAAGAAAATATAAGTGACAATTTTGCTCTTATTTAACATCCTATCAATGCTCATCCCATCAATTCCTTCAGAGTAAGCTCTGACAAGCATTGTTGTTAGGTGTGGCTCTGAATACAAAAAAGGTCTTACGCCATTTTGTTCTCCTTTGTTGTTATTAAATGCCCAGAAATCTGAGGTGTAAGCGAAATCTTTGAGGTCATCTGCCTTATTCTTCCCACCAGGCTCATTCCTAACATCTGGCTGTATTTTACTTAGTGCAATAACAGAGCAACTCAAGAAGAGGAGCTTCTACTATTTAAGGTACTACCTTCCAAGTTAATAGTTCCCAACAGGATGTTAATCCTGTTATTTGACCTAATATTTCTTTTCCTCGAGGATAATCTCATCATTCCACATTTTTGTATCACACCAAGCCCTACTCATTCTCCTCTGGTGAAATCCTTAAATATTGTTGATCAGGGTACGCATGGGCACTTGGTATCAATCACCTGGTCAACTGATTTAAACCTAAGTCAAGGCGGGGAGGTTTGGAAAGGACAAAGAATATTTTCAGTAATCCTTAGCTCCAACTTCTTCCTCTCTCAGTTTCTGAGGAGTTGCAGGCTGGTATGGAGTCAGCTGAACTCAGCAGAAAGGTGACTGAGTTAATGAAAAAAACCCACCAATCCAGTTTCACCAGGCTCTACTAAGTACAGCCTTCCCCTGAAGAAATTGTGCCCCATGGAGAGCCCAGGCGGGAGCAGGTTGTCCCTGAAGGGCTGCAGCCCCGGGAAGGGCCTGTGCTGGAGCAGGGAGATGTGTGAGGAGGGAGAAAAGAGCGGCCGAGAGGGGCTGTGATGGACTGACCGCAACCCCCATCCCCACCTGCTGCGTCCCTGCGGGAGAGGAGTCAGGAGTGTGGAAGAAAAGTGTATGTGTAGGAGAAAGATTTTATTTTTTTTTAAACTAGGATAACTATTGCCATCCCTTTCCTTCATCCAAAGGGCTTACAAAATTAATTTAAGAAACCGTGCGAAAGCTAGAAATGCAAAGTGAGAAGCTGTCAAGCCATGTGCAGTACAACTCAGTAACCTCACTGTCATCATATTACAAAAGGGAAAAGAACATCTCCAGTTTATCACGTTATGAGCAAGGACTATATTATTAACATTACCTAAACAAACCACATTTTTGCTAATGATGCAGTCTGCAAATGAGCTCATGTGTTTCCCTCTTTAAACCTTCAGATACAGCTCAAACATACCTACAAAAAGCAGAAATTGTAATCTGGTATAAAAAAATCAAACCAAATCAAACCAAACCAAACCACACCACACAACCCCCCCGCCCCCCCCAACTAACTATAACCATCTATATACTATGATTTTGTGTACACCATCTGTTTCACTCAGCTCTGCTATGTGTGCTCTGGTAACAGTCATCATTATTTTCAGATCAAAAGAATTAAAAAATAAAAATCAATATTCTTTTCAATTCAATACTAGTTGCACCATCCTCAGTTGAACCTCATTGTTCTTACAGAAATACAACTCGCACTTTTAAGCAAGACAAGAAAAGACAGGCTTGCGGGTCTTTTAAGGCATAAGACTGGTTGGTAATTCTCCTACTTCCATAAGAGATTAGGTGCAACTTTGGAAAATAGTTCTCCCAAAGTGGTCAGTCTCAAGTATTCAGTATGCTTTTATCCCAAGAGTTTGATTTTCAGAAGGGCTAGGTACTTAAAACTTCCTCACTGGGTGAATTTTCACACCTCCATTGACTTTACTGAAGCTTCAAAAACCTGGAGCAGCTAATAAGCCTCATCCATAGGCAGGCACGAAGAGTTCAAGACAAAAATCAACTCCTGATCTTGCAGTGGAACACAGCTTCAAATGGTTCCCTCACGTGTCAAGCTCTCTGCCCACCTGATCCTAAAATTATTTGAACATTTGAATATCTTGCAATATTATTTATACTACTTTCTTCCTTTTTCTACTGTGCTAACAGTACTTACTCATTCTTCAGATGCAGCACGGGGTGGGGGGGTATGCGTTTTGGTATGGTTTTTTTAAGTTTGTAAAGCACATGTCCATGTTGTGAGCAAATTCATTGGAATGTGAAAGCATTTTTCTTTTCCTTTATTAAGACTGATTGGATTAAGTGCCGTATTCTATATGGCAGCGCTAGGATGCTCTGTGGACTCAGAACTTTATAACTTTGGAAGAAATTTATTAAAACATTTTGAAAATCTCAGACTTGCAGCAATGTCACTTCTGTAATCTTGTCTGAAAACACGCCATTAAAAGCATACATTTCAAGTATATATACTCAAGGAGTGTAATTCCCTATTATAGTAGGAACAACTGGTCTAACACTATCATCTCTGTAGTACTCTCGTCTCTAGTTGTGATTTCATACAACCTAAAATTTGAGATAAAACCGCAAAGTAGAAGTATGCAGATGCTTTCTCTTTTAATCCCATGGATTTTGCAGAGAAGTAATACAGATCCAGTACAAAGCCTCTATTAGTGCAGCTTCATAGAAGTTAGGATGCTACAACAGCTGGTTAAAATCACTAGTATCAAGAAATGGTGCTGTGATTGAGAGGAACCACAACCAGCCACAGAAATCAAACTGTATCAGAAAGGCAGGCAGATCCCATCTACTTCTTTACTCGGGAAAGAGAAATTACCCTCCATGGATATAATAAATTTGGGATGTAAAAAATTTTGGAACCTCCGTCTCCCATACCCTCTCCTGTGCCTTTTTCCCTGTGAGGTCCAAATTTTCCCCTCTGTGTACAGATGCTTACACCATTCTGTAACATGAGGTCTTTCCTAGTTATTTTCTAGGAACTACTGTTCCTAGTTATTTTCTATAAGACCTTACAAAGAAGTCAGCTTCAAGCATCATAATCTTACCTTCCATTAAATAAGACTCTGCTGCCACTAAAATTATTTGCAGCTTTCTTTTTCCATTTTTTAAAATCTTTGCATGATTCCAAGACCTATCTCCCCTCTGTGGTGAACACATTCTCAGAAACATTTTATGTGTTTTTAGCTGTGCAGATCAGTCAGCCCATCAGTTACTCAATTTATGCATACGCGTTTAAAGAGCAGCATTTGCTAAGTGTTAGCCTAAAGCCAGGGTACTCCTCAGATGTCAAAGAAAGAGGAAAAAACAGAAGATCACATAGTGTAGTAGATGTTAATGAACATTACTGGTGTGTGGGAAGAAAGTATAATCTTCAGAAACAGGAGCTACTTGACTAACTTAAAACTGTAACTGCTTGTCTCCCCTGAACTGAAAAGGTCCCTTAACCCTCAGAAAAGATTAATTGGATAAAAGGAGTTGAATCTACACTGAAAATAATCTGGGCTGTTTAGGTGATAACAAAAGCCGAGCTTGCCAAGCAAAAGATTTAATTCTTACCTTTTTGGTCATTCCACATCCAGACAAAAGACAACTGGAATAGCGGTGGCCTCTCAAAACAAACATCTGGTATGAACAAAGCTCTTTGTTTTCTTTATGCTTCTGAAAAAATGCAAATCTTTGGACATTTTCTTTGTAAACTACAATGGCTTACATTAAGGAGGAAGTACTTATATCCTCATAGTATTACAGATTTTGCATATTCTAGGCAGAAGAAAATGTATTAATTATGGAGGCAAGAAATCAATGTGCAGTACTCAACACAGCTGAAAGTCCTTCCTGACTTACACCTCGTAGGTTTCCAACCATTGCATTTCCAGGCCGAGTTGGAAAAAAACTGAAACTTAAGAAAAGACCTGAATTGAAAAGTATTTTTAAAATTAAAAAAAACCCAAAACATAAAATTCATAAAAATATTTATGCTTTAGTGTAGGAAAATGTGATATAACTCATCAATTATAAATCAAGTTTTAAATTACAGTAGGTATGCATGGCCATGATATACTGGAATTAAAATTAAAAAAACAAAAAAACCCTGAAAACCCTTCCTCAAAATACACACACAACTCTCATAGACATAAGTATTGAGTCTATCTGGAAATAATTTACTTAAGAATTCTTCAGTGATGCATAGCAAAATACTTTTCCCTTTTCCCCCCACAGTCAGATAATAATACAATACATTGTTGAACTGATTCAGAAAGGTTTTATGTTAAGAACATAGCTGTTATCACATATGATGATGATGCTCTTCCAAATGCGGTTTTAACAGCAGGTGGGCCGTGAATATTTCAATAAATTCTAAGAAAATGTTTTGAGATTGTTTTCTTCTCTTTTAGATAATAGAAAGCATTACTCTTGCAAATCAACACTGAATTTTAGCCAGTAATTATAAAACCAAAGTTTCTTATGCAGATCAAACAAGTTGACACATTTGGTGCATCAGTTTCTATCACGTTGCAAGTGTTATTAAACACTTCATGGCTCATTCAAGTCAAGTTTACTGAACATAGAAGAAATCAACACTGACATTTGTGACCAGCTCCAGTCAGCTACACCAAATAGCAAAAAGGTCTCCATCCTACAAATGTAACATCTTTGGGGCTTAGAATAGAATCGTAGAATCATTATGGTTGGAAGAGACCTCAAAGATCATCAAGTCCAACCATATACCCAATGCCAACATGTCCGCTAAACCCACTAAACCATGTCTCAAAGCGCCACATCTAAAAGTTTTTTGAACACCTCCAGTGATGGTGACTCCACCACCTCCCTGGGGAGCCCGTTCTAGGGCCTAATGTCTCACAGTGAAGAAGTTCTTCCTAATATCCAGTCTGAACCTCCCCTGGTGCAACTTGAGACCATTTCCTCTTGTCCTGTCACTAATTACCAGGGAGAAGAGATCAACCCCCACCTCACTACAACCTCCTTTCAGGTAGTTGTAGAGGGCAATCAGGTCTCCCCTCAGCCTCCTTTTCTCCAGGCTAAACAACCCCAGCTCCCTCAGCTGCTCCTCGTAAGGCTTTTTCCCCAGGCCCTCCAAGTGCTTCTTGTGCACTTTCAAGATTAAACCAGAGGAAACATAGCTATCACCAAAGTTGAATGATTTTCAGTTCTTTTCCATTAACAAATTTGAATTCCCCATCACCACAGTTAAGGGAGAAGCTACCCCTAAATGTTTGCACTCTGATTTTGTACAGCATTAACAGAACCCAGCAGACTTAGAAGCAGCAGATAACCAACTCATTACATTACATCCACTTAGTCAAAAGTTTTTTTCCACTTTTGTACCCAGAACGCCCATAAAGTAAGTTCAATCACAAAGAAAGGTCCGCCTAGATTTCATTATGGTACTTTCTTGATTAGACACTACTAACTGGAGGAATAATTTGTCAGAGTCAATGCAAAACAGCATTTTTTACTCAGCTGTGAAAGCCAAGCCAACAGTTAAGAAATTAGAGCATTAGAAGAAAACATGACAATTTTGTTATTAATTAATAACTTTTATAGCTCAAATTTAAAAATATTAAATCAAAAACAATTCAAGATTCATGAAGAAAAATCTGGAACTATATACATGCATAATTAAGAATATCTAGATTCTCGTCAATATTTACTTAATTTTTTTGTACAAATTCTTTCACACAATCATATTTACAAGCATGTCTGTTTAAAACATACGAACATTTATCTTTTATAGCATTTACAAATAATTTGAATATAATTTTTTTCTTAAAAACAAAAGACTATTTCATTCATTTGACAGATTTGGTTTCATCATACGGTACTGGACAGGCATTTATCCAGTGGGATGGAAAGAGTTACCATTATTCAATTGTCTAAATAACAGTCATCCTACTGGTACTCAGAATTATCATATATGGCTTTAAATGTCTCCCAAACTCAAAGGATCATCTCACAAGTACAAACTACAGTCCATCTGTGGTATGTTTCTAATTAAAGTCTTGAGCCTTTGTTTGGGTTAGATCCACAACTCAGCAAACACATTCTAAGCATGTACTCAGAAATAAAAAGCCTTTCTAATTTAAAGAAAAAACAACTCTGCTTCCAGTCAAGCACATATTAAGTATGTATAAAATGGCATGTATGGACTTTTCTAGACATTCCAGCTACCTTTATGGATGGCTTATTATTGCGGGATAACACAGTTTTGAACAGACAAAATTTGTGGGGATTTAGAGGAATCAAGTGAGAGATCTTCTAAGAAGGGGAAGGAATACTTTTTCCTCAAAATATGAACATTTTTTAGAAAAAAGTCTGAGGAGGTTTTGTACATAGTACGTCTAAGTTACTGATACAATCCAACCAGTCAGATCACTATCTAGTAACAAGGTCTCGCTTTACAAATTAACTCAAAATTTGTCAGCTTGCTTGCTTTTGGCTAGGAAAAAAACCCCACACTTTTGGCTTTGGCAAATCAGAGCTCCTGCACTGATTGTTCCACAGTTTGCTCTTCTACAGGTTGCATAGCTTCCTGAACATAAACTATGAATTCTGAAGCCTCTCCACCCTGCGTATAGACAGTCACTGTCTCAATTCCCTCCACTTCATCTGATGAGACTACCAGGTGATGCTGTTCAGACAGCTCCACTGAAGCCTGCTGCAGCGTCTCTTGAATCATCAAAGTGTGATTGGCTGATTGCTCCTCTTCTTTTACCTAAGGAGAAATTGAAGAGGTTACAGAAATTTCACCTTTCCAGTAAGTACCTGGTATTGTGATGATTAATGGAAATACAGCAGAGAAATTGGCAATCAGATAGTTTTGAAAGAAAATGTCAGTTTTACAGAAAATTTGTTGTGAGCACTTTTGATTAATAAGCGTATAGCTAGACAGAATACTGAAAGCAGTAACACAGCATCTCAGTTATATGCACAGGCAGCTGCAAAGTTCCAGGAACACAGGTCTTTGGAGACAGCTTTAATCTCTCAGCAGTCATTCATTCAAAACTGTTCTTACTTAAATAAACCTGAAGTCAAACAATTCCTCTAGTAGCACTGGGAATCCATCGAAAACTACATGAAAAAACATCCACTGTACCCATTTCCTTCTTTTCCTTTTTTTTTCCCCCTAGCCAACCGATTGCTCATAGAAGTAAAAATTTCATTGTAAACCTCAATGAGAAAACTGTGAAATGTAAATATTACTCAAGTAGATTCCTAAGACCTACTGTTTGTGAGGCAGCAAATTTTACATTATTGAAAGGACAGCAACAGAAACAATTGAAAGTAACAGAATTTTTACTGAACGTTTTGCTTCTTGTGAAAAAAATAAACCAACCACCACAATTCGGTATCAGACTTCAAAGAGTTCAAACAGCTGCCTGTCAATTATTGAAATACAGTACTTACTAGAATTCAAGAACGAATCTTAGTTCTTTACCAGATCCAGACAAAATTCCTATGCAAAGAACTCCAGGCCAGTAAAAAAACATCAGAAAACTGCAAGTCATGTGAAGGAAATGCATTCTCTCAAGTGTTAGTGAGAGAATAATGTACTTTTGAAGAGAGACTAGAATAGCAATTTTTTGGTATGCAAGATATATATAAAGGCATTTGTTAGAAGATGTTTTCAGTACAATACCACTCCCTGTGTTCATTGAAGAGAGCTGTTTTATTTCATAGAATCATATATCATTTAGGTTGGAAAAGATCTTTAAGATCATTGAGTCCAACCGTTAACCCAGCACTGTGAAGTCCACCACTAAACCATGTCCCTAAGCACCATATCTACATGTCTTTTAAATCCCTCCAGGAATGGTGACTCAACCACTTCCCTGGGCAGCCTGTTCCAATCCTTGACAACCATTTCAGTGAAGAGATTTTTCCTAATATCCAATTGAAACTATCCCTGGCACAACTCAAGGCCATTTCCTCTTGTCTTATCACTTGTTACTTGGGAGAAGAGACCAACCCCCACCTTGCTGGAACCTCCTTTCAGGTAGTTGTAGAGAGCGATCAGGTCTCCCCTCAGCCTCCTTTTCTCCAGGCTAAATAACCCCAGTTCCCTCGGCCACTCCGCATCAGACTTGTGCTCTTTGTTGCCCTTCTTTGGTCATGGTCCAGCACCTCAAGGTCTTTCTTGTAGTGAGAGGCCCAAAACTAAACACAGGATTCGAGCTGTGGCCTCAACAGCGCCGAGTACAGGGGGACAATCACTTCCCTAGTCCTGCTGGCCACACTATTTCTAGTACAAGCCAGGATGCTGTTGGCCTTCTTGGCCACCTGGGCACACTGCTGGCTCACGTTCAGCCAGCTGTCGACCAGCACCTCCAGGTGCTTTTCTGCCAGGCAGCCTTCCAGCCACTTCCCCAAGCCTGTAGCATTGCATGGGGTTGTTGTGACTCAAGTGCAGGAACCAGCACTTGGCCTTGTTGAAACTCATACAGTTGGTCTCAGCCCATCGATCCAGCCTGTCGAGATCCCTCTGTAGAGCCTTCCTACCCTCAAGCAGATCAACACTCCCACCCAACTCGGTGTCAGCTGCAAACTTACTGAGGGTGCACCCGATCCCCTCGTCCAGATCATTGATAAAGACATCAAACAGAACTGGTCCCAACACTGAGCCCTGAGGAACACCACTCGCAACTGACCACCAGCTGGAATTAACTCCATTCACCACCACACTTTGGGCCCAGCCATCCAGCCAGTTTTTCACTCAGCAAAGAGTATGCCCATCAAAACCGCGAGCAGTCAGTTTGTCCAGGAGAATGCTGTGGGAAATTTGCTGGATCATAAATGCCAACCCAAATGGAAATGCAACATGCAGTTAATCAAATCCTGTTTTCCTTCTCTTTTTAGAAAATGGGTTGTTTTCATTAAGGCCTATTTCTCTTTCATTTAGGCTAAGCAAATGTTTTATGAAGTAAGCTTCCAGAGATAAATTGTGTTTATTTCTCACTGTAAGAAAGTAGCTGATTGAATTTGTAGGAGGTCGCATTCTCTACAACAAACAATTTTTCATATCAAGTGCATCTATAAATTGTCCACTTATACAAACAACAGGGAATGAGGACAGAATTGCTGGCTCACCTACATCTCATGATGGAAAGCAAAACTCCATGGTACTTCCAATAACCATACGAAGTGTAATAAGAAGATAACAAAGGATTGATAGATTTCAATTTACCAGATCTCAGTGTACCCTTGTACCTCAGAGCAGTATATGGTGTGCCCTTCACAGCACTGAACTTGTAAGTGATTTTAAAAAGAACAGGTCAAACATGGTAGATCCCTCAAAGTATGCAATCTAAATTATGCAAATTAGAAAGGGGCTTTTTTTTTTAATTAGAAGCTGATTCAAAAGTTCTTCTCCAATTCTCATTTATATGACATTGTTTTGTAAACAGTAGTAGTAGAACAATTAAGTTCAAGAAAATATAATTAAGATCAGCATTGTTGCTTAAGAGGGGAGTAGGAACAGAAGGGAAGAACTACAGTGAAGATTCCAAGCATGTATTTGACTCCTTAGAGACCAGAAAGGAGAAAAAGAAGTTCTAAATGTTTGTTTTCCTGATGCTCTTTTCCAATTTCATTTTTTTTCCCCTGAGCAACCACTCCCATTGTTGTACACTGACTTTTCTTTTAACTTTTTATTCTGTGCTTAAAATACGCGTCAGATGAAGAAGATTTCTGAGACCTACAAACCCCTTAGGACTTCATATCACTTTGAACTTTCATTCAATTCATCAGGCTATACAAAGCTTTTTCTTGAACAATAACAAGTATGTTCATGTGTTAAATTATCCAGAGGTCCCAGAGTCAGTACGCCTGTAATATATTGATGAAATATATGTGGATTTTGTCTGGTGAAAGATTTAACATCTAAAGAGAATCTTCCCATTGTCACTGACCTTAATGCAATAGCACAATTGTACCTACTGATGCTGACTGGCTTTGTTGCACAGGATTCAGATTACAGGGATAAAACTACAGGAATGGGCTGAAGTCCCTTCCATGTTCCATTTCTTTTAGCAAGTATACCTGAACATTTTAATTGAAAGTTACTTTCAACAGCTCCTGCTTTTAAGTTCAAGCCCCAAATCCTACAAAAGTGGGTGATGCTGGATGCTTGTCTTGACACAACAGAATTTGCAGCCACCCTCAGAAAAACTAATTTATGTTGTCACAAAATACCAAAGTACTCTCTACTAAGGGAAGATTGAGCCTCTCTTCGAAAAGCTTCGAAAAGGAGCTCAATAATGGAAAGAAATAGAGCACTTTTTTTTTTTTTTTAAATTATTAAAGAAATCCTAAGTCCTACTGAAAGCAATAGGAATTTTGTGAATTCATACACAGGACTCCCTTTTCATAACTGTCTTCTCCTCTTTCCTGAGGTTACCAGCTCCAGTGTCAGCTCCTGTGTGAGAGGAAAGGACATATGCAGGATCTACTAATGAAGATTGTAACAGGCAGACAAAAGTATAATTACCAGCAAATTCAGATAGGAAGCTGCAGTTAAAAATGTTAGATAATTAAATTCTCACAGCTTGTTATGCATCAGCTCACAATTACAGCCCTTGATGCTGGAGATCCTCAAACAAATACACAAACAGGTGTGTCTAAAATTTGGCCCTTTAATTATGCAATATACACTAACTTCTCCTGTGTCAGTGCACTATACATAAACCTCTGACAACATGATTCAGGCCAGAAAAATTACACTCCATTTGCTAAGAGCTGCAAGAATGCACAACACAGTTTGACAAGGATCTTGTACAGTCTCACTTTAGTCACTCTAAATCAAAACCCATAAATAATTTTAAATATACTTTTGAGAGTATACATAAATAATGAAGGAAAATAAATAAAGCAGAGTTGACATAAAAATGAAATGAAACCAGAATCTCATTCAATTCAATAGCAGCAATCTAATACTTATTCAGTTTTATATTATTTTGAAATGAAAATGGCCAATAAAGAAAGTTAATTTAACCTCCCTACCTGACTTTATCGATGTGGCTTTATTATCCTTGTCTTGCAGGGTAAAGAAGACTAATGCTCTTATTTCTGGTGTTTCTAGCTTCCAGTATCTTTTTTGGACAGCTATCTGTAATCCTTTTAGTTTGACAAATCACCACATTATTTTGGATATTTACATTTCAAATCAGTTCAATGTTTACATGCTTCTGCTTGGTTCCTATTAGATTGTTCCACAGGGAATAATCTCAAAACGTTAATTTACTTCCCTCAAGTTGATGAAACAGTGGGACAGCTGCCATCAGAATGAATGAACTCACTACACTCAATTCTTTTTATTGGCATCTGAAATCTTTTGAAGAGTAGCATCCAAGACCTCTTTTCTGTTTGAGAGCCAGCTGAAAAGCATCTGGCTGTTTATGCTTCACTACAGAATGACAGCAAGAAGCTGAAGCCACACACAGCTGGCATATTAAACCAATTCAGTACCTGCATAAATATTCTTTACTAGCTAAACGTGTCTCTCACAAAAGCCAATGGGACTTTCACCCTCATATCTTCATAAGAAGCTCAACATTTCTAAATTATAAGTGTTCTTAACTTAAATATCCAAGGACCATACGAATACATGTAAGTGACATTAAAACATCTCCTGGAGGAATCTCTTCCTCTCAAAACAAGCAAGTCTTTTATAATTTGAGAGAAATTAATTCAAGCCATTAAGGAAAATATACAACTTCTCTTCCCTGAAAAGGAGTATAAAGAATATTTGCTGTAAGATATTAAAGCTGTTTTCTTATTCTAGATCCTGAGAAATAATTAGTATCTTCAATTTTCTTTGAAGTCAGCAGGAGTTGCAGGTCCATACTATTTGAAACAGTCTTGCTGGGCTTGCCCCCAAATCCTCCACAGAGTACCTCCCTTGATTTCAGATTGAAGGCTTCCTTTCAGTTTACTATGAAGAAAAGTTAATCACCGAGATCTTGCAGGATTTCAAAACCTTACACTAGATTATAGATGCTCCTATTTATATCGAGACACTACAGTAAGAAAATATACAAAATATCTACAGAAAAGATTAAAGGGAAAAGTGAATATAAGCATTCTAGATCACAGAAAGCACCTTGATATGTGATGTACCAGCTTATGTTGGTGACTACAGGACTGTCTCTACCATTTTGTTCAGTGCCATTTGAATAATTTGAACTCTCTCCGTCTCGGTTCTAGTTTACACATAGGTAAACTGTGTGAAAACCACACACAGACAGACAGAGAAAACACTGTAATTTGATCATATGAACCTCTATAATGAGCTACAAAACAAAGACAATCTGGTGCACAATAGTTTCAGAATAATAAGAGACTTGAATATAAAAGACTTGCTTTGCATAGAATAAAAAATGCAAGGTGGTAAACAAATCTTCATACTGGCGATGCAGATTTTTAAAAAGTTTTAGCAATTGGCTGGTTGAATATATCCTGACCGAGAGACTGTGACCGGCAACTTCACTCATCTGGCAAAATGCTGTATCACCAGATTTCTTTCTGAGGAAGTATGCAATATTGCCATCATTTCAAAAGCTCTAATAGGAGAGTAATCTTGATATGAGATTTCATCTGTACGCTACACAGATGACAAGAACTCCACAGAGGCTGAGAAAACAAGGGCATACGCCCCAGTTAAAGCTTTCCTTAGCTGGTACTGTTGTGTTAAGCATCAAATTGCTCCATATCCCAAAGCAACTGCAAACTTGACAATCAACCTATATATACCTTCATGTATTGGCAAATTTTCTAAATGAACACCAACCATGTAGGTACAAATCAGAGCCAGATTGAAATATAAGGCGTGTACCTGAAGTACAAGGTGCGGTAGCCTTTGACATGACAGCCACACTAATATTATTAGATATTTATTTTTGAAGATGCGTTACAGTATAAAAGTCTGTTCTGTGATCATCTTCAAGCTGATGTGTAATCTTTGCTGTGCATTGCTACCACTGTCACTTTGAAGAAAATGACTGTTACCATGGTAGGATTTTACTGGAGGCTGAAGAGATTACAGAATAAAAGGATGAAAGGAACTAAAATAAAAGCTGAAACGCATGCAAATCCAGTATTTTCCTAAGCTTGATAAAGATCTGCTTAGTTAGTGAAACAGTTGATATACTCACTCTTCAGAGCAAATTATGTAGAAGTCTAGGTTGAAAATAGATTACTATGCTTTCCAAGAATAGAGTTACACTCTATTTTCAGGAATAGAGCTACACTCCAAGCTACAGAGGTAGTAAGAACATCAGTCCTGTCTCTTATTTCTGAATGTGAGAAAAAGAGAAAGAATTCAGCAGCCAATTACTGCTCTTTATTGTTAATGTTATGTAGTGCTTTGGACCAGGACCTGGATTGTATCAGGTATGCTACATGCAAAAAGAATTTCATGCCCCAAAGGCCTTACAATTTCAATACAAAACAAGAGACAGTAAGCAGACACAGAAAAAGGGAGGTGGGGGAGTATAACATAAATGAGACACTGGTAGTTTTGTGTGACAGGCATTAATATCAATATACCAATAGCCTAACCACAGATAATTACCATCACCATATTTCTGCAGAGTAACTGAGGGAAGGCAATGAGGTACAAATTGCTCTTCATTAAAAATCCACATAACTAAGCACAATATAGAAGGCGGCATTAAGAAACTTGTTTGAAAAAAGTAATGAGTAATTAAATCTTCATGGACTGAGCAAAGGTAGGAGTCAAAACTTTTACAGCTAATGAGAAATGGGACTCTAAGTCAAAAAAGAGCAAAAAGTCTTGCAAATGAAAATAAGGTTTTGATTGATGTGGCAGAAAAGGAACACCAGGTGAACAGAGTAAGAGAGGGTGATGTCAAGAGGGACAGAGAAAAGTAATCTTTGAATTTTTCTGAAAGAATACAAAAGGGGTAAAACATAATCTCTGAATGTCAGAAGAAAGACTATCAGAGTTAACTGTAGCATAAAATAATGATGGCTTGGACAATCACTTTAGCTAAGTGGTTGAAATAAGATACCATATAAAAGTCATTATGCAGAGCAAGTCAGCACCGTTTAGCTAATCACCTGCATGCAAGGCCCAAGAATCCTACCTGAAGAAGACATCAGCTTTCTGGCTTGAATGACAGGAAAGACTTACATCCCATAGGATTGAAAAAGAAGGTGGACTACTGATGAACAGTTGTGCAGAAACACTGATATAATCATCTTAGTGATTAACAATAACGATTAGTGATAAATACAATCTTCTTGGCCATCTTCCGAGTGAGTTTGAAGCGACGGCTCTACAGCAACAGGAAAACTTTAAAGGATAGATGCAATCTTTACTTGGGACAGGAGAAGATTGTCTAGAGCAGCAGTGTAATTTTGCAAAGATAATGCAAGTCAAATGTCTGTGTATTACTTAGCATGCAAAGCTCTGGATTTTTGACTAAAGCATTTACATGCTAATGTGCCACAAGTAAGGTGGCATAAAAATGTCTGCCTGCAGTGCTGACCCAGATATATTGTTCAGAAGAATTAGAAATTAAGGAAAAGAAAAGGGAGTTGACATAGTGAACAAGACCATGGGCATAGGTTAAGTTGTTTTTTTGGGGTGCTGGTTTTGTTTTGTTGAACAAAGATACTGCTCTGCTCTCTAGCAGTTCTCTGTATATGAGGCAGGCAGGATTTGCTCTGAATGAAGAGGGATCTCAGTGGCTTGTTCAGACAAGAAAAATAATATTGAAGAAAAGATTTAAAGCTTTACACAATCATCTGCTGATGAATTTCTCACATCAAGACAATAATCTCTGATCTGGTATGACACATAAAACATATCTGCGATAGGCTGACTCTGGCTGGATGCCAGGTGCCCACCAAGCTGCTCTATCACTGCTTCTCTTCAACTGGACAGGGGAGAGAAAATACAATGAAAAGCTCGTGGGTCAAGATAAGGACAGAGAGAGATCACTCAGCAATTACCATCATGAGTAAAACAGACTTGACTCGAGGAAAGTAATTTAATTTATTACCAATCAAATCAGAGTAGGATAATGAGAAATAAAAACTAAATCTTAAAACACCTTTCCCCCACCCCTCCCTTCTTCCTAGGCTTAACTTTACTCACAAATTCTCTACCTCCTCCCTGCAAGTGGCACAGGGGGACGAGCAATGGAGGTTGGGGTCAGTTCATCACCCGTTGTCTCTGCTGCTCCTTCCTCCTCATGGGGAGGACTCCTCACCCTCTGCCCCTGCTCCAGCCTGGAGTCCCTCCCATGGCAGACACCCCTCCATGGACTTCTCCAACTTGAGTCCT
>NW_009593899.1:0-19458 GCF_000690535.1 Cariama cristata | reverse complement strand
GCCCTGTTTTAGCCAAACCAGGACAGCGTATATAATTCTTTACACATAAACTATTGACCAAGTCTGGGACTAGGAGCAGATTCAGTCACACCTAGACTTGTCTCTGAGAAGGAGTTTAGAGCTCAAGAGGATCCTCTCTGAACATAATGACTCAATGGGAGGTTGACAGTTTTGTCTGACCCTGTCCTCTATGCAGTAAATAATGAAGTGTAACTTGCCATTGAATCTTGTTAAACCGCTGTCCATTTACTATCAAACTTTGTTAAAATGCTGGTTTATATCAATAAACATACTCTCACTTGTCCCTTACATATGAAGTGCATCACTCCGTCTGCGACATAACATAAATTAACAAAGTTACGAAGGACTTTCCTACCACATCACAAATAATGTTCACTTTTTGTATGAAATGATGGGAAAGTCATGGTGAAGATGAAAGCAATGATGTCACTAAACTTCAGAATAACAATTTATACGTAGTGCATTGGCTTGTATGTAGTAGGCAACTGCAACTCAGACACTTCCTAACTTTGACATCATTTTGAAGCATAATTATCTTTAATGTACATATACATGAAATTATACCATGTGTAAAACAGATTTTAAATCTCTTTTCAATTCACAATGGCTATGGAACTTAAGTTTTTTGGTTGCCTAGGAAAAAGGTTATGAAATCAACCAGGAGCATCCAAATACTGGAAAACATCACCAGGTCAGCATGCTTCCTCAGCATTTGCAAAAACTGTTGTACTGTTGGTCAAGTGATTAAGCTATAAATGTTTATTGTTCACACCATCACAGTGTTTATTCAAAATGCATAGAAGTTGTCACATAACCAGATTCTCTTTTACTGTAATGTACATCAGTTTACTCTTTCTCATTAATGATAATATTTGTGTGGTTAAGGGCAAACCACTATGGAATTAGAGACTCTGTATATGTAAAAAATTGTCATTCACATAAATCTTCAGACTGTACACACTATTGTTTGGTTCTGTTCCTCTTTCCCATCATCCACAGAATCACAAAAATGTTGAGGCTGGAAGGTCTCTGGAGGTCATCTGGTCCAACCCACTGCTCAAGCAGAGTGAACCAGCATCAGTTGCCCAGTACCATGTCCAGACGGCTTTTGAATGTTTCCAGGGATGGAAACTTCACACCCCCTCTGTTCCAGTGCTTGGTCACCCTCACAGTAAAAAAGTTTTTCCTCTAATGGTTTATTAACTGGATTACTTCTGTTTGTTAAAGTATCAGTTTTTATTTCTGCCTAAGTTCATACACAATGTTATGGCTATTGAGTAGAATGAATATTTGGTGTGCTTACTAGCATTCAGAAAGGAAAAGAAGAGAAAAGAGACAAAGGGGTGAAAAGAGACAAGAGGAATGAGAAAAAACAAGGGGAAAGAGGGGGGAAAGAAAAAAAAGGAGGAGAAGAAAAAAAAGAGGGGAAGAAAAAAAGAGGGGGGAAGAAAAAAAGAGGGCAGAAAGAAAAAAGAGGTAGGAAAGGAAAGAGGTGGGAAAAGAAGGAGGGGAAAGAAGGGGGGAAAGCAGGAGGGGGGGAAAGCAGGAGGAGGGAAAAGCAGGGGGGAAAGCAGGGAGGAAAGAAGGGGAGAACAGGAGGAGCGGAGAGAAAGAGGGGGGAGAGAAAGAGGGGGAAAAGAAAGAAGGGAGGAAAGAAAGATGGAGGAAAGAAAGGGGAGGGAAGAAAGAGGGGGAAAGAAAGAGTGGGGAAAGAAAGGGGGGAGAAAGAAGAGGGAAGAAAGGGGGGGAGAAAGGAGGGGGGGCAGAAAGAGACGGAAGAAGATAAAAATCCTGTTGGAAACATTTGCTGAAGTTATTACAGACCCAGAAGTAAAAGAGAATCTCCTACCAGCTCAGCTTATTTCAAATACCTGAGAGGTGGGGAAGATGGAAAAGACCATGAAAGGCAAGTCTGAGTAACTCAAACAGTGAACATATCCCCATAGATTTGTTTCTCACTGTCACAACATGTAACTGCAAGAGGGTTATTCCCAGTCTAGGAGCAATATTGGATGCCTGGTTGTGATACTCTGCTTCCCTTGGATTTGCCAGACGTGTCGCATTTGGTTGATTCCCCACTGAATTAGGAATTAAACTAGCATCCTAAGGCAGCCCTGCAGTGGGTAAGAAGATATTATTGGCAGTGTTCTGTTTCTAGTTAGTTTAGTACTGAAAGATAGGAAAAGTAGAAACATGGTACTGTATAAAAGCAGAAAGGTAGACAGATGAAAAATTTTCAAGAGTTTGCTTCAAGTGTGTGACAAACATAGATGAAAAATACATCACATATTAAATAAATCATTGGAATAACCATTATTTTAGATAAAAACTAAGCATTAGTTACCAGTGGAATAAGCTGTACCTAAAGTTACAGAAAGTTTATAAATATGTTAAGATCTACAAAAGTATACTGGAAACAAGGAGATAGGATGACTTTCAGAAGATGAGTTTTGTGTGCCTGATACATATCGGTACTAATTTTACTACGTAGTGGAAGACAATATAATCTTTCAGTTTGGTTATACTCTGTGACTCATAAGATGGGGTTTTCAGTAGCCATCTTCTTCCATATCTATGATCATTTCACCCATGACTTAAATTGTCATAAATAAGAGGTTTTAAGGACATGTCTTCTGTCTTTTTAAAAAGTGATTAATTTTCTGTTTTGCACTATATTTTTTTATTTTTGAACTTGAAATCAGACAGTTAAAAGGAAACACCTTTCAGAAGAATTCTGAAAAACCACAAATTTTACTGTCAACCTACAATTCATAACAAGGTCATTTTAAAACTTAAATGAATAGAGTAACACTCAAAATTGCTTAGGTCTTATTAAGTGACCATATAATTAACTGAAACAATATTCAAACAAGATAAAAGAAGTTTGTATATTTAGATTTCTGTATTTTAGATACCTTTACACAGACCTTTGGTGACAGAAATGGTCATTAGCATTATATAAGCAACTTTCAGCTTGACAGAAAATCTGCTGACTAAAGTTTTATTTTTGTGTTGAATGCTCTCAGGAACTTCTGAAACCCTTTCAAAGTGACGCAAACATCTGATATTCCAGTTTGCATATATGTAACACAGGTATATGTTATGCCTAAGCACTAAATCTTAACAAACAGATTATTTGCAAGAATGAATCTTAAGAATGGTTATTTGGGTTTTGGGTTTTGAAAATTACTGTTTTTATATACTGACTCTGAAATGCCATGTGAGACATTGAAATGCCTTTCTTTTTTCTTTTTTCTCCAGTTGGTTTAAAAATATGTAAATAACATTAAAGAAAAGAAAAGCAGAATATGCTATTAAGCAACAAGTTGTAAATTAACTAACTGTTTAAACTAGAAAGTAATCACTTGAAGTTTAAGAGAAGGATGTGACAAGAGTTAATATGGACTAAAAAAAAGAAACTTGGATAATATTCTCATATTGTTTAAAACAAATCAGTCAAATTGAACAAATTAAATCCTTAGGTTACTGCAGAAAGATTTTTCTGAAGTTTGTTCTAAGCTCAAAGAAGACAGAAGTTCTGTTAAGGGAGACAGAAGAAATTAGTACTAGCACAAATGATTTCAGACATGTCTAAAGGCAGAGAGAAAGAGTAGAGAGGGCAATGTCAAATGCAATTAAACTTTCATGTACAATACATGCCTTATTGAAAAAGCTGCCATAAATTTCAATGAGGATAAAAAGATATTTCCCTTTACCTCTGATTCAGTTTAATTCACACACATGTCACAAGAAGGAGAAAGGCAAAAAAAAAAAAAAAAAAAGTAGGAGAGAGAGACAGTCATTTCCTAAAATTTCTTGGGCTTTTATTCTAGTGATTCTTTACTCTTGAAAATTATCAGACCTGATCTCCACTCTCTCTGGCCTTCCAGACCTTGGCACTGATCTTTTTTTTTTTTTTCTCTCCTCATTATTTATTCATTTCTTGTCACTTGATGGGACACTTACCCATGTCCCATGTTAGCTGGTCTCAGTTATGTGTTGCCTTACAAAAATTAACGACTCCCTGGAGCTCATCAGTGAGGTCACCCTCTTGAGGTCACACTTTTCCTCTGTGCCTAGTAGTTAAAACCCAATGTTGATAAGCTCAGCTGAATTTTCAAAGAATAAGATCTAAACCTTTACACAAGTGCAACTAAAATGCTCACAAAACCCAATTCGCTGTGCATGCTGAATTTAACCATTGTGAGTGAGGTTTCGCAGTGTTTCCGAGCTACCAGAAACAATGGTGGATACATGCCAAATTTCACCTTAACTTTGTTTCATAAAAATTAAGAAATCCCATCGCATGTTCCCAGTGGAAGACAAATCTTTAATGTGCTTTTAGAATTTCACATAAGCCACTTTGCATTGTAACTTGTTTTAAATTGTCAGACTATTTGCATTATTTTTAATCTGTGTATTGCAGGGAGTTTCAAACAGATACTCATGTAACTTCCTCTTTAACTCTTCTCGGTATTGTCAGAAAATATATTAACGAATGGAGGTAGAACAACCCAGACCTACGCCTTCAATATTCTCAACAACCAAAATTTAAATGCACCTTGAGACAATGTTTGTCATGTAATGTAATGCATTTGAAACCAAAACAAAGGATGGCAAGAAATGTACGTACACACACATGTTAAAGACTACACAAAGATGACAACTTGAAGGAGTATCATTATTATTCATTAGTTTATCACAAATTAAGTAATCCTCCTCCTCCAAAAGTTAAAGGTTAAAAAGCTGAAGAATATATCAACATCTTGAGCTTTTCCTTCTGTTTTACTAAGAGTTTAACATTAAGAAGATCATTTATGTTAACCATAACCATGAATCCAATGGGACTATAATGAATTAAAATATAACCAAGAAAAATAAAGTGTCGGATTATACCAAATTAGCAATTTCTTAAATCTAAGAGAAAAAATATTTTAGGAAAAATAATCTAGAATCCCAGTAAATTCTCTGTATTAATCATAACTGCATAATTCTTACATGGATGATTTAAGTTTACATAGGAGACCAATCTAAGTATTTCCATAGCATGACTTTCTAGGGAAAAGATTTTCCTAAAACATGAATTGTCAAGATTTCCAGCACACCTACAATACCCCTGGAGTTTATCATTCTCCAATTTATAATTATATAAACCAAACTTAGTGTTTTTCAACAGAAGGTCTATGGGTTTTAAGTGTCCTTCTTCAGAAATCCTTGAACAACTTCAGGTGGTGGTCATGTGGTGTAATTATGAGGAAATATATTGAAGCAGAACAGTTCTTTTCAATGACTTTGCGGTATTTTTGCTGTAAAAGAAATATTATGCTAGGTGCAGAATGAAACATTCTTTTTATATGGAGAACCACAGTGAATATCCTAATTTTCTAGAGTTTCCATAGGAAGATTTTTTGTATAATCAGAAGACATTTTATCCTCCAGGATCGTATGCAAACAAACATGTCTAAAATGTCTGCATTTACAAAGAACCGAACCATCCAAAGTTTAGTGCAAATATTCATTCACATATTTAAAACACAAAACCAAAACCAAAACCCCATAAATAAAATATACACTATCCTCCACATTGCAAAAGATAAACAAGTGTAATATGTATTAATACCAAAAAAATCTTGAGAAAATTCTAGATATTTGAAGGAATGTTACTAATGAAAAATGACTGCTACAGAAAAAGTGAAATGCTAAAATCATCCGGTGTATGCAATAAATCAACTCACAACAATAAAATTTACATTTATTTGTATATAATTTAAATTTCAATTAAACTGTATAATTCATCACTGTAAATTATATATTTCAAACAGCATAACACCAGAGCATAAACTTCCAGAAACGTATTCTCACAAATAACAGCAAGTGCACAGTCAAAAGACCAAGAACAATCTATTGGTATTAGATTCAACGTAATTAAGCTTGGCACAGCTGCTCAACAACATGCATGCTTTAAAATAAAGAAGTAGGAAAAACAGCTATGTGATACTTTGGTGCAAGACCACCAAACATAAGCAGCAAAAGCATGTTTCAGGAGCACTTTGGTGGTATTTTCAGATCTTCAGACTTAATTGAAAAATGTTTTGGCTCCCTAGTGTAAGAAAGATGTAGAAAAATTGGTGTACATTCAGCAAAGGGCCACCAAAATGCTTGGGGAATGGAGCACTTGTCCTATGAGAACAGGCTGAAGGAGGTAGACTTTTTTTGAACTGGAGGAAAAAAAAAGATCTGGGGGGAACTAACATCAGTCTCCTAATGCTTATAAGAATATTCCTGAGAAAACAGAGGCTTTTTACTGGTACTATTTCTGACTGAAAATACATGAAAAAAAAATCCATATGAGGATAATTGATGTTGCCAAGACAGATTGTTTCAAGACTCAATTAGTCAAAACCCACAGCACTAAGTGTGAATTTAATGTTGACCCTGCTTTGAGCAGGATTTTGGACTAAACAATTTCCTCAGGACTCTTCCCTCCTGAATAATTCCATGATTTATCATATTGAGAAAAGTCGGGAGGAGGATGGGGAAGACTTAAAGTTATTAAGAACTGATTTTTTTAAAATCTGAAGTATAAAATGTTTCAACATAAGATGATGACATCTGCCTACATTTTGTTAGATCGAGTTGTACCTGTGCCCAAGGGTCAGGCAGGTACAGGTATTTATATGTAAAATAAAAAGAAAATGTAAATCACCTAGGAAAAGGTGATTTATTTCCACACCTGGTGGAAATAAAAAGGGACTAAACTACAGTGAGTCACAAGATGAGATACACAAGTCAGGATAGGTAGCACAAGAGAAATGGACCCTGTATGATAGGAGCTGGTGATGGGAAGTGAGCATCACTAGCAGGGCAAGAGGTTGTAGGAACACAGAGGGCAAATAAGACTTGATGAAGAAGAGAAGAAATTGTCAAAGGGAAGGTCACAGCTTACTACATGTTGTGAAGTGAAAGACAGTAAGTAGGGTGATTCTGGTGGATATAGTATTTGAGATTATCACAATAAATCAAACAAACATGTAAAACAATGTAATGTTAAAAAAAAATCCAGTATTTGCAATAAATAACAAATCTTGGAGACCCTGGTTCTTATTTTTTTATTTCCGTAGTGTTCTCCACTGGTACTGATGCCAGGCTTCTTACTCATGATGTATGGAGCATTTACAGAAATTATGTCAAAGCGTTAGAGCTAGAGATTCAGCATTGAGACAGTTTTGTCAAAAACACTGAGTATGAAATATTAAGAAGCATGTGTAGTAGAGCCGAATAAGGAAAGACACTCTATTTTTATCTAGTGACTGATGATGACACTAATTAGAACTCATTTTGCACTTTTTAAGCCATGGTCACAAACGAAAAGTTAAGATAAAGATTAGAAGAGATTTACAGAAATATCAATAAAAGTCAATCCTAAATCTATTGTTTCTAAATGGCTAGTATAAAAATAACTTAACTGGGAAGAATTATCTTTCTAGATAAATTCACTAGATTGAGAATGGACTTCATTTTAGTTGGAATACAAAAGCCAGTAACAATTTTCTTTTTAATTTTTATTTTTCACTTGGTCTAAACTAAGATATAAGAACTCTTCTCTGGGGTCCCAAAATTCTGTTTCCTTGGTCACATAAGTCTTAGAAATACTGCATAATCTAGAAAAAGTAAGAGTTTTTCTAATATAACCATGTCTCTGTCCAAGTTAAACCATAAAACATTTGCTGAACTAAACTTTGAACATCAATGAATTTTATTTTTTTTTAGTTGAGGCATGGGTTATGGTCTGAACTAGCTCTCAGACTGCCTTTATAATACTGAGGTCACTCCTTCACTCATTAGCAAACTCTAAATAAATTAATCTTTCTCTGAACTAACTGTTTAAACGTCTGTGTAGGTGAACTCTAGTGCAATTATCTCAGCGTGGAATCCTGCACTTCTGTTTGTCTGTTGTAAAAATTTTTCTGAGAGTTTTGAGTCCTGTTTTAGAAATCCAAGACTTTTGTACGCAGCATTATATACAATACACTGTGCAATTAAGCAATATGTAGCATCAAAGAAATATTATTTATTTTCCTTCAGCTAACAGCAAGTAAAAAAATTTTAAAGAACAAACGTGTGGGCCATGGTTCTTTTTAGTAGTTTAGGAATTTAAAGTAAATTACAAAGAAATATCAATAAACACTGGGTACTATAACATCTTGTTGCTTCCAAATTCGAGGTTGTGCATTTTTGCTTAGAACTGATTGTTTCAATTAAGCAGTGTTCCCATTCTCACATAATTATCTCCATATATGTTGTCATTTTACTTTCAAATAGCAGACTGGAGACTACTCAGCTCCTAACTAGAAAGGACAGTTGTGTTTTTAAGTAAACAAATATATCAAGAGCTGAAAACATTCTTATGCTGCCTTCCAAACATACAGTAAGTGTACTGGGATTTTTAACAGTCATTCTATTGCAATGGCTGATGAAGTATGCTATCAAATACCATATACTTACATATATTGGGCAAATTCTGATCATGTCTGACACCGACATCCGTAAAAAGATAATTGAAGAAAGATTATACATAGTAATTACGCCAATTCTTTATGTTAATAAAATGTTCAAGGACTCACTTGCATTTTCCAGCCAAAACTAAATTAACCACTCTTATATTGGTCTTCACTGATATTTAGAATTTAGTTGTCAAATAACCAAATGAACACAATACACCACTCTTTTTCTTCCATATCAGAAGTTGCAGGCCACACAAGATGTTTTCTAAATCTTTCTTTTAATTTTCTACTGCCGTACTGTCAGGAACCTCCCAAAGTTATTTTGCAAATTATTATCCTCCCCTTGCAGACAGGAAAAAAAAAAAAGAAAGGAAGAAATATCAGGAGAAAGAGGTTATACAGTGAAGCACAAAATCAGGAACAGAATAGTGTACTCTTTGTACTCAATACTTACAGTGTGTGGACAAATTCAAACACATCTCCAGGAAAGGCAAAATTCCAAGGTTAGTCAGGGAAAATGCCTATATTATACTCAAATATTGATACACACATACTGATTCACAGATATCCTGTTTTCCACAACCTGCAAGACTTTGGTTTGGGATCAGGCTTCAGAGGCACCTGTTGTCCCTCAGTGAGAGCAGTAGGGATTGTTATGCTGCAGCGCAACAGTCTTGACAGTATTTTATTAGTCTAAAAATACAACCAACAAAAATAAAATATCTAGTTTCGCCATGAAAACATGACAATCTCTGTTTAGGATTATCTGTTTGCTTGCTAAATAGTCAGATTTCAAAAGGATGGTAAGCAAAGCAAAGCAAACACATGAAGTAAAATGTGAGTCATATACTACAGTTATGAGAAATTATAATTTTTTTTAAAGAATTTACATAAGTGTTTAAAACTTAATAATGAAATGCAACATTAATACCTAGACTTATAATACCACATTCCTTTCAGGTATTTCAAAATGCATTACTAAGCCAATTTAGCCTAAAAATATTCAGGTATGCTAAATATATTTATCACCCAGTTTATAAATAAGGAAACGTAAGCAAACTATGAAGTTGTTTGGGACATCAGAGAGAAGCTTTGATAAAACTAGGATCAAAGATCACCCCACTGTGATTTAACTTGGAGTCCATCTTTGTTAGCTTCAGCTAATCCAGCCAATTGGCTAGATGTTAATCACCACTACAGAGTGATGACTTACAGTGTTCTTGAGACAAAGAATTAACAGATCCATGGCAATCTGTCTTTCTTCACTGGAATTAACACACTCCACTCTTTACCAAGAGACCGTGTTAGGACTAGAATATGAAATAACACAGTATATGTGAAGTGGTCCCTTATAAAATTATTGAGATGACACCCAGAAGGAAATAAGCAGTCATTTGGCCATTAACATGTTAAATTTCTTATAGAATAGGAGCAAGTTACTTCAAATGACTACACGAGGGAGGAGGCTCAAGCCTTTTTAGTTCTCATGGTAAGTCTGCATCTAACATTGAAGACAGCTGGCAGTGTTTCACTGCACACCTTCTAAGCCTCTCAGGAGGAAAGGATAACGTTGTTGGCAGGAGCTCCTGGCAAAACCGTGTTGAGTGAGACGATCAAGCAATTTTAAAGCCAAAATGCAATTTCCTTGCTGATCCTCCACATTAGAATAGCATCTTGGCTGCACCCTGAGTCCATTTTTGAGCCAACAAATATCTCCTTAGGGAGTAAGCATACATCAAACAGTGCTAATAATCATGTTTTTACTGTCCCAGGGACTATTTCATGGATGAGGAGAGTTTGGTTCAATAAGACCCTGGTTCCAGCAGAGCTCATAAGCTTGTGCTTAATTTCAATCACGTGAACATTTATGTTAAAATCTCAGAATAATTTGTACTTGAAGTTTAAGATATGCTTAAGAGACTCAGTCAGATCTCAAGAAAAGAAGAATTGATGTTAACATAATATTAACCTAAATGAAACAAATTACGAAGGTTTAAGTGTTAAATAGGGAATGCCATAAGAAACTAATATACTGGATGTAGTCAGAAAACACTTAGAAACTTTCCATTTTCTTTGCTGAATTTCTTGTTTAGCAAATGAAACTTCAATTCTAGAAGCATTTACACAGACTGAATGTGGGACTGTATGCACATTTACATGTATGTAACACCAGATATGCATGCAAGTCAGGAATGTAGGCTTCTCTAGTTTTGATTTGCATGAAGGTGTATTCTGTTTGGGATTCTGTGTAAGGAGCTCAGGTCCATACAAAGTAGTACAGACTAACTTGTATCGGTTTTGCTGTGAAAAAGTAAGTTTAAGCGTCTTACTACCAGCAGACTGACTCTCCTTTAGCATCATAAATCGGGGAAAGACATTCACAGTCACATTTTCAGAACTGATAAAAAGTGGTGTAGCCATTATGAATCATCTCTCATGCCAAGTTTTAGAGTATTGATAGGGTTATTTAGTGTGACCTTTGTACACCTATGTGCCCAGTGCATTTTTCTCCTTTTATACTGAACAGGAGACTTGTGCCTCTGTCTGAACAAAGTTACTACTTAGAACTGTAATTCTATAGTCCTACACTAATGTTGAAACAATGTGTTTTAATCTACAAAGTATATCCATTTTCATAAGAGATAATATATATCTCCAATAGTTTTTCTAATTACATTAAGCCCATTTAAACCTCTGATTGCTGTAGTGAAAATGTGTATTCTTTAACAGATCAGACAGAGCAGCTTCCAGAAGCAGACGAAGGTACTTAATTCAGTTTGCAGTTTCATTAAGGCACCCTTCAAAATAATTTAGAAATATATTCAAGAGAGACAATTCCCCTATCATTTTATTAGACATGTCTTTACCTTTTATTTCATTATCATTATTTAGTCCTTGTTCAAGAATAAAAAAAGCATTATTTTGCAACTTCACGTTGAATTTTTTCTGAAACACAATACTGACAATGTTATGTACATTTGGAACCTGGTTTATTTGCAAAACTAGTGACAAATTCCAGATAAAAAGATGACTACTGCAGTGCATTTTTGCCTTACATTGCTTTAAGAAAAGGATTGCTTGCGAGTTTGCTTCTTCTCATGTAGATATTCTGCCTGACTACTTGAGATCTGTTAATCTTTATCCTGGGCTCCACCTACATCTTTTACAACCCGGAAAACCTCCAGCAGTTATAAAGACCCTGGGACACTGCCTGTCAGTGTTGAATCCTACAGTGGAGAGAACTTCATACCTATCCTTTAAGGTAGCTTGGATTTATTCCTCTAGAAAATGCAATAACCCTGTAGTTAGTGAAGATTTCACATTCATAAATTCTTCACAACATCATTGCTGGTCATAAAAGCTCATAAAAGGAGAGGGAAAACATTCAGATTTATGTTCTGATTCAGCACAAAAGTTTGAGAACTGAATTCATTGTCAAGACTGCAGAAGTTGTGAGAAGAGGGGAACAACCAGAAGCTTTGACAAAGAGTTGGGTAAACTTTCACCCCCTAACTCGTTATCACAGGTCATACATATGCATGTTTGGCTTCAGATATATGCAGGTTAATGCAATATAAACAACAGCAAAGTCCATATAGGAAAGCAATCAATTTTCCAAAGTGAAGAAGATTGGATGCTCAGCTCCTTTACGGTTTTAATAAGCAATGGGATCCCAAGTCCCAGCACTTGTTTAAATCTTTAAATATTTTGCTTTTACTCTTAATAGATCAATTTGGTTCTTAGTTCATTGATTTGGCTTAGGTTATGAGTAAAATAGATTGTGCTACTTCTAGTAATCTATTACAAGGATTTATTAGATCCAAATGAGTTGTGTCACTCTGATAAGTGTCTGGGATGACTTACTTGTCTCTGCTATGCAACTGCCCTTGGATCGAAACACAGCACATACAAAAACAAAGTCAAATTTTTTTCCATTCAAAGGATTGAAAGGAATCTGACACACATTCTTACATAGACAAGTAAGACACTTCATGAAAATCAGTTCTGATGTAACATGCTAAAAATGACATTATATCTGGGGTAACCTACCATATGTTGCCAGCAATATATCAGAGAATGAATTAGAAATGGTGTTCCACTTTGGATAATCATATTTACGTGGAGTTGAAAAGTATTGGCACAGACTTGCTAGCACTCAAAGAAACAATAAACTAGTTGACTTCAGCAGAGCAGCTGTTACCTCAGCAGCCGTTGATGATGAAGACACAGTTTTTGCCCTGCTGTGTTAACTTTGCTTTGAAAACCGTAAAGGTTTCAAAGACTTGGAAATCATTACAGAAGGACACTAACACAAGAAAGTTTATGCTGAGGAAAGACTGTGGGAGCTCTGTTTAGCCTCAAGAAGAAAAGGTCAAGGGGAATCTAACTGCTGCCTTTAGTTGCCACAAAGGAAGGAGCGTGACACAGAAGACAAAATAAGACTCAGAGCAGCAGAGTTAAAAGATGAGAGGCACACAGGTTGCATGAAGTGAGATTTCAACTGTATCTACATATTAAGGAGAAGCATTTTCATAGTTAGGATGATTAAGTAGTGGAAGTAGTCCCAGAGAGGTGGGAAAATCTCTGTCCTGGAATTTTTTTTTTTATTTCTTGACCAGATAGGGCCCTGAGGATACTAATCTAAGTCTGCAGTAAGTCCTGCTTTGAATAACACAACCCCAGAAGTCCTTTCTAGTCTACACTATTTTACGATCAAACCTTGCAGTCCTGGCAGATCCCCTGGACTCCACACATACGGAGCTCAGACCCTCCCAAGACCATGAATTCTTATTCATAACCCTCTATAAATAAGTATGTTAAACTTAAAAATGAAGGTAGGCCAGTTAGAAAATGGTCTTTGATCTGGGACAGATCAGGATCCATTCCTTCCTCTAGGTTAAGCTGTAAATCAGAAATTTGCCTAAATATGTCCAGTGTTTGGTGTCTTCCCTTCCTCACAACATCTGAGATAAAAGGAGGGTATTAAAATATTTCACTTCTGTCCAGCAAGGCCTTAGTGAAAATGTGAATATCTTTATTAATAATTGTATGTTAATACACTTTTTGCTAATTCTTTACTGAATTACTTGAAGTTTATCTTCTATCAGGCTCAAAGACATACATTGCTCCAAGGGGAAGACAGAATAAAGTGCTGTTAATTATGCACTGTTGAAACTTCTTTTTCCTAACACACAGCACCAGGAGCCACTACAACACTTCATGAAATACATCACACTGCAACTGATGTTGCTTTTGGGCAAAGGTGGAGGGGAAATAAAACTTATACCAAATATCATATTCTCAGTTGGAATTGCATTTTTTTCTATATATAATCACACATGAGTGGAGAGAGAAAGTGGGAAGCAATCATCACTAACTTTTGTCCAAATTCAGAAGAGGTTACTCTAGTCTCATATACAGAGCAAGTCAATCCTTGAAATTTCCCTTAAAGGTCAAACTGAGAAACCAATGAATTACATAACTTGCACATCAAGGTAAAATATTTTCTATTTGATAGACTCTGTTGTCAGTCTTGTATGAAATACATGTGACCATGTGGGTGTCATATATTGCCTCTAGCAAAGCAGGAAAAACCAGAATGAGTCAATAGCTAGATGTCAATAGCTAGATTTTGGTTGAGATTTCGATGTAAGAGAAAGAAAAATAATATTATTTTTAGAACATACTTATTTAATTCTAGCAGTCATGATAAAACCACTATTAGGCAAATACTATCTAATATTCTCTATACAAGCTCTGTATGATTAGAATACCTTTGTATTGTCATGTTTGGGCTGGATCCTACAGAGTAGGGACAAATATTGGTGTCTTAAAGCCTCAAGTTCTTGGTATGGTTGGGTTTTTCAAGACATTCACTAATATATGTAGTAAGATTAATCTAATGAGTTAAAATACATGTAAAAAACCATGTTTAAGAGAAGTATAAATTTTTTCTGGAAGCCAGGTGTTTTTCATAAATCAAAACAAAATGAAACAAAATAAATGTCTGAAAATTTAGACCACAGCAGTTTTGAATGTCTCACAGAACAAGTGAGCGATTATGTAAATGGGAGTGTAAAGTAGGGGGGTTTTTTAAAGGCAAATTTACCCTATGTAGTCCATCTTGCCATAATTTCAAAGTTAAAAAAATGATCAGTTCTAATTATACCCTTTTTTCAACTCCCTGAATGCCTCCAGTTTGCTTTAGGCTATTTGAATATTTTTAAGTCAATGCTCTGTGTTAAGTAATATAAACTTATCACATGATGTTCATATATCTTACTATAATTTCTAATAAGTTCTCCTTTTTAAAATAGGTAGATGAACAATAGCATCTGTAGATTAATCTGAAGAAAAGCTTCCTATATTATAATGCATAGTTCTACTTATATAGGAACGTCTCAGTGGCATCAGAATTACAGAGTATTACCATAATAAAACTGTAATCAGGACTCTATTTCTGTGATTTTTGAAAGTTATTCTAGGATTTCTAACAGAAACTATAGGTATTCTGGGGTACAACAATCTAAATATGGACTAAGGAAATATATACAAATCAGAAAATTTTTTGTCTTGATAAAACACATGTATATCACTTTGTAAAATACACCTGAAAATTTTTCTTTGACAGTCTACATTTTTTTTCCTCTAGCTTTGCCCCTTAGAGAAAATATTTTAAACCAAACTTGAAAATGTCCTCTGTCATAAAAAGAAGGTATCTTTTAAAACAAAAGCATTTTTTTTAACATTTAGAAGTGATAGAAACATGCTTTTTATAAGTGTAAAATAATTTTGGTAAATACAGGGTGGTTTTCTCCTCAATAATTCAAAGGTAGTTTGTCAGACAGAAAAAAAAAAGGGCAGATTCCTGGGTGAAGGTACAGAGTGTACCCTCAGCAAGTTTGCTGGTAATACCAAACTGGGAGGAGCGGCTGATACACCGGAAGGCTGCGCTGCCGTTCAGTGAGACCTGGACAGCCTGGAGAGCTGGGTAGAGAGAAAATTGATGAAGTTCAACAGGGGCAAGTGTAGGGTCCTGCACCTCAGGAGGAATAAATCCATACATCAGTACAGGCTGGGGGTTGACCTACTGGAGAGCAGCCCGGCAGAGAAGGACCTGGGAGTTGTGGTGGACAACAAATTGACCATGGGCCAGCAATGTGCCGTCATTGCCAAGAAGGCCAATGGTACCTTGGGGTGCATGAGGAAGAGTGTGGCCAGGAGGTCAAGGGAGGTTGTCCTCCCTCTCTACTCTGCCCTGGTGAGGCCACATCTGGAGTGCTGTGTCCAGTTCTGGGCTCCCCAGTTCAAGACAGACAAGGAACTACTGGGGAGAGTCCAGCAGAGCTCAACGAAGATGGTGAGGTGACTGGAGCACCTCCCTAATGAGGAAAGGCTGAGGGAACTGGATCTGTTCAGCCCGGAGAAGAAAAGACTGAGAGGGGATCTCATCAATACTTATAAATACCTTAAGGATGGATGTCAAGAGGATGGGGTCAGATTTTCTCAGTGGCACCCAGCGACAGATTAAGGGATGACAGGCAGAAACTGAAACACAAGGAGTTCTGTCTGAACATGAGGAAAAACTTCTGTACTTTGAAGGTGGTAGAGCACTGGAACAGGCTGCCCAGAGAGGCTGTGGAGTCTCCTTCTCTGGAGATATTCAGCGATTCTGTGAAATTTAAGAAATAACTTACCATTTAATTTGCACACAGTTTGCAATTGTAAAGGCCATTCTAGAAGAATTAATGTTTAAAAGGTAGAGTTTAACCTAATGTGTCTGACCTCTTTTAACCTCTGAAGTCAAAAATAAAAGCTTATGATCATCTCAAGATCATAACTTCAATATCCTATGAGTTTCAGAATAAATAAATAAATAAATAAGTAAATGAAACAAAACTCAAAACATTTAAAATGGAAAAGCAAGAATCTTCATTTGTTAAGTTATTTTTTTTTAAATTTGTAAATATTTGAATTCCAAAACCCTATTCTTTTCTTGACGATATATGAACAATACAGTCAAAAACTTATTTTTAGAGTTTGACTTCTTTCTATAGAAAGGAACTATGCTTGTTCATGTAGTATGATTTTGCAAACGGACTCAGGATTCAACAGTCTGAGTGACATTTTGTCATAATAGACCATATACCAAAACTGCTTTAATTTTTTTACTCATTAACTCAGTTAGACAGACCTGAAACAACAATTTCTGAGATCTCTTTAAGTATTACAATCCTATGTTTACTTACAGACAAGGATCCAAACAAAACAAGTTCCAGTAAACGTTAAAAGAAGACTTACAGTCTTCTTACATTAGTTTTAGGTAAAGTTAGGAAGTTTAACATGCAGTAGTGACATCAAGCAGAATAGGATTGTGCAAATAATTTTTTTTGGTTGAAATTATTTTTTCGTTAGCTTCATTTAAATTAAAAACCGTCTTTCTACAACTGCATGTGCTCTTCAGCTGTGATCATTACCAGCTCATCCATCTTGAAAAGGACTTGTATGGTTTGATTCAGGCCAACAGAATTAAAGTTTTAAATCAGTGTATATGTCGTAAGAAGTTTATTTTGAAAAAAACCACAAGTATTACAATTTATGAAAGGATTTATCTCCCTGTGACTAGACAGGCAATTCTATTCTCAAGATAACAGAAAGTAGAGACTGCTTCCTAAGAGTATCCCTAAGCAGCTTAGATCAATTCTTTTTTCCAGAGCAAGCCCTAACTGCTGTTCTTATTCACATGAAACATTTCATTTGTGTAGCTGGCTCCGTTAAGCTGGGTTACTGGAAAAAGAGGCATCTATTTAAAGTTATTTAAGTTGAAAGTAGCCTTTCAATACAAGGGTTGTCTGTGTTTCCCAAACTAATGAGCAGTTTGTTTTAATAGCTACTTAATTATCAGATATTTCTTTTTAAATAGGAGTCGAATAATTCACAGAATTAGACCATAATTAAGTAAGAAATTATTTTCCAACGGTAATGTGTTTTTTTTCCTTCTCATTTCCTTTAATTGTTTCTAATTTCCCCCATCTCTTTCATGGCTTGATCTGGTATATATTCTCTTACTATTCATTGGACTTTAAACATGGTTAACTACTAGTCTTCTGTAAAAATAAATAAATAAAGTTGGAAGCTGATAATTTAAACTTCCTTCTGCTTAATTGGGTAGCTAATGGGAGGAATTTGAATCAGAACTACACAAGTACTGCAAGCACAGCTTTTGTATAGCTCTGTCAATTCAAATACATTCTCCTGGGCACTGGAAGGTTGGTATGGCTAAATAAATTAGAAAATCAACTACTTAACAGCAAAAATAAATTAAAAATAATTTATTTCTCTGTGGAAGGGTAGACAAATAAAAACGTGCCTGTCTAGTTCCCTATGAACTAGACTAATTCCCAGTTAGCCTTGGGCTGTTGGCAGTTGTCATAGATTAAAGTAGCCCTCATGTTCTTAGCTATCTGAATCCATTGGATCATTTCCTACTAAGAACTGCTAGAATCAGAAACTGGATGAGAAAAATTCCCTGTTCTTTATGATATTGAATTTTGCTAGTGCATATTTGTCACTGGTACATAGTTTCTAGGAATTATTTTAAAATATTAAACATCAATATTGGCACCGTCTGCCCAAACAGAACAAACATACCTTATGTCTTATTACAGATAGGACAGGTCCTCTTAAGTACTGAAGAAATCGACTAACCTAGTTCTATTATAAAGTCACAAGAAGTCCCAAGGAAGATAAGTCCCTAGCTAAAGATCAAGTTTAAGGAGTCTGAGCTGAAGTAGAGAGTAATAGACAGGTAATTTAGTTAAGGCAGTTCACCAAAATCAAAAGTCTTGCAAAGGCCTTTCCTAACTGAAAAGAAGATTGGTTTACTCTCTTTCTCCAAAGCAGAATTTAGATGGTGAGTTTGCTCACTCATTCCTGATTTGCAGAGGATTACACTCTGTGATTTCATGTTTTAGATTGTCTTCCTTTTTTGTTTGATTATTTAGAACAAAGTTGACTGGAAAAGTCTAGCATACATTACCTCCTATGATGGTAGAACATACTGAGAACCACTGGGAAAATCCAATTTTGTGGGTCGAGATCGTTTAACAGTGGACAGTGTAGTTATTTTAATGACACTCTAAATGCAATAATGTTGATTCAGTCCAAATTGATTCAGCCTGAAATAGATGCTTAGGACAAGACCACCAATGAGGTAGAACTTAATCTGAATCTCTGCCTGTCAAATAACTATGAATATCTGTTTCTTGCCCTAGGTCAATCATCTGGCTGTTAGGTGTTCAAGTAATAACATTGTACTGCTCCTCAAAAGAAGCTAGGTGTCTGGCTAGTTTTTCCTACTGTTTTTAGGAAAAGATTGTATATATTGTAATCTTTTTTCTGATAACATGCAGTGATTAGATGTCAATCAGACATAGTTTAAATCATAGAGCTGATGGTATCTAATTTTTTTTTCTTACCACTTGAGGAAAAGTAAAGCTACTGAGACTATTTCAGTGGCTGGAATGTTTCATTATCTACCTCATTATCCCCTGCAGGACTTGGGAAAAGAGATCAGAAGACTAGTCAACTATTCCTAGCTAAATGGAAAAAATGCATATAAGTTTCAGAACAGTCTATGAAAGATATCTCTGTACCTGAAAATGGACGTTTGGTGAGAATGCATACATTTTCAATACTTATTGTCAAAGGATATAAAATCTATTGCTGTTGTCTCACTATTGAAAATGTTCACTAATGGTTTCCTATGACCTTTTGCACCATACACAAAACAACTGTAGAAGCTGTAACAATATTTTCAGACTAGAATGATGATTGGTACAGGGCTCTCCTCACAGACAAATTGCAACACAAAAAATAAGGTTTTAGAAAGTCAAACACTATTTAGTTTCACATGTACTTAAATTCCCCCTTT
>NW_009593898.1:101720-149595 GCF_000690535.1 Cariama cristata | reverse complement strand
TCTGCGTCGTTACCTGCGCGCTGCCAAAGGCACGAACCTGCGAAGGGTGACTAGGTAAAGATTTACCCCCAAAATAGGATTTACTAGAATTTCCCGTGGCTTTCAGAGCGCTGGATGAGGGTAGGTGTGAAGCGAATGCTGCAGCGCCTGGGTGGCCTTGCAAACTTTAATGAAGCATTGCGCTTTGCCCGTTAAAACAGTCTGGCCCATTTTGTATTCCTGTAGTGGTGTTAACTGCGCACGGTAAAATATACTGCTTTTTCCTATGCTTATCGGTCACGTTTGTCAGGACTATTTTATTTTTTTAAAATTGGCTGTGCCCTTTGGTCCAGCACTGGTATGGGTTGCATGCCAGCTGAGTTAACCCTGGGAGTGTTTTAACCTTCCCCCTCTGCCTTTCTTCCTCTACTCACAGCTTACACCCTTGCTGGAAGCTTTCCTCTGATGTGCAGGTTATTGAGGGAGGAAGAAAAGTTAAGGTGGCAAAACTAGGTCTTCTGTACCCAACTAATTTCAGTTGATGGAGTATTCTAATTAAGTAGGTGGTTATTGAGAATAACGTAGCGTAGCATCTTTTCTGCATTTGGCAGTGCCAGATGCTACTTTGCAGTGATGTACACACACATGTGTGCTTTAGGTTTGTCAGTTCATAACCTTTTTTTTTCTCCCAAAGGCTCTGCAGTGTATTTTGAGGTCACTGTTAGAAAAACCGCAAAGCAAGAAATGATCTTTGAGAAGTGAGTTGTGGAAGAGGAGCTGGGCTGATACTCTGCTGTAGTTCTTTTCTGTTTAAAGGAGGAAAAAAAGTAAATTTTACTGTTTCCATTGCTGCCTCTGTCCAACAACACACATAGTGTTTAGTAGACATAACTGATGAGTTCTATTTAACATCTCTTTATGTATGACAAGGCAAAAATCCCGTGCTGGAAAGTCTGAACTGATTGCTGCGAGAGTTAAAAGGGGATTCTATTCCCATGTTCTACTTTATTTCAGATATTTTTCTTGTCTGTTCTCTTGGTGGATTGCTAACATTCTCATCTTTGGTTTGGTCTGGAAGTGTTTCTCTGCCTCATGGACCTCTTCCCTATAACTGCTCTGCAATTTCTGTCCGCGAACAGGCTATGCAACTCGCTTTACCACATATTTTTTCTCTTGCCTCATATGCTGATGCTGCTTTCTGCCTACTGTGATTAAAATAACTTTTGTGTGTAACTGCAGCAGGGAAAGGTTGGGGTTTGGATAGAAACACTAATTCTATGTTAGAGTTATTACCAAATACCTATTTTGTGGGTGTGTTTTTTTTCCTGCCTTATCTAGCCAGTCTCAAGAAGATGCTTTCTGCTCTCAGAAGTAGCAGCAGTAGGATATGAAGAACACGATTAGTTTTTAATTCGATCCTTTATCCCCCGCTGTTATAAAACCCCTGTTACAGATAACGTAGCCGGCTAACTACTTTGTTTTTGAAACCTCTTGAAGAAAAGAGAAAGTCTTGCTCAAGCCTTTATAAAACTGTGGCGTTATTCAGTTAGCTGTGTAACAGCTTTCATTTGCATCATCCACTCTTACTGTTGGAGATTAGATGGTTACGGCTCAGAAGTGTCTCATCATTGCTTGACTGTCAGTACTGTAAACCCAGGGCTAACAAAATCCCTCAGAAACTGGAATTCCCCACGAATTTCAGAGGTGATGGGTATAGATAAAATACATTTTTGGCCCAGACCCTTAAGCATAAGGACATAAGGGGAGAGGACATGTGTTTTATTTTAAGCATCAGACTTGGTTGCTCCTAATCCCTTCCCCCGCTGCTGCCAAGACACCCACCTCGCACCATTGACTTTGCGACAGCTTCAGCTCCCAAGTTTAGTTCCCTGATCATACCCCAATTACGTGCCTGAGTAAATCGCGGGAATACCCCCTGAGCTGTCCTGGAGGGGTGGGGAAGAAGCAGAAGGCAGAGTGGCAGGAGGAGGGTAAATCTTCATTTTTTTTTAAGCTGGGGCAGCAAGCGGGCCGATAAGAACCCGGGAGCGGAAGAGAGCCCCCGATCAAGTTTAGTTTCCCTGTTTATAGCACCCATCCATGCTGTGGATGCCTTTCGTAACATAACTGCTTTTAAGGTGAAACCTGATTGGTTTATTCTTCACCCCATCTCTGCGGGAGTGCTGTTGGAGAGCCTCTTCTAAGTCTCGAAGCGATCGCTGAATTTCCATCCTCAGGGTGTTTATGGCCCGTTTGTATAATTTGGTTTTGTGCTAGCGTTGCCGTTTGGTTTAAATGGTTGTTTTCCCTCCCTGATGTAATTAGAGGGAGCAGGCGGATCCCCTCTTGACCACTTGTTTTGATAGATTAAACAAGTCAAAGTCTTTAAGTCTCTGCCTGTTGTTCTCTTATCAATATTCTCAGGATTTCCTTGTCAGTGAAAACCTTTTGCCTTTACCCAACAAAACCTTTTTAATATACTGAGAACTTTATGCATCTGCGTTTAGCTCTTAAGTTTCCTGCTCTGTGTTGGCAAAGCAGCAGGATTGGATTATTTTTTAAAAAATGAATATTTTTGAGGGGCCTACTCGCTGCACTAAGCTCTCAAACTTTTTGACGTTCCTCGGGTGATTGTTTTAGGCTAAAGAGACAGGGAGTTGCTGGGCTAAATCTGTCCCAGACAAATCACTTCTTGTTAATGACTGTGCATAAACTGCAGAGATGATAGATTAGAGAACTACCAGCTCATGGCTCTTAGGAATCTGTTTCTCCTCTCGTCATTATACAGGATGTCCAAGCAAGTAAAACACATAATGCTATTTTTTTTTTTTAAAAAAGACATGTTTTTAGAAATGTAAAAGCTTCTTCCTGTTAGCTTGGCTGAACTACAGCTGGTTGCAGGAGAGGAGGTCCTTCTGAGCTTTGAAAACTTCCTATTTCTTGCCGGAGTGGAGCCTTTAAAGTAATTTCTTACAATGTGAACTTGTTGGCACTTTTTCCAGGCTGGTGCCTGCGATCTCTAGTTTCGGAACACATCTGTGCCTTCTGATGTGGGCACTGCCCGACAGACTCGGATTCCTGCTTTTTTTTTTTGCCCTGATGGTGCTTAATGGTGGCTGTTATTTCAAGGAGTTCGGAGCAAGAGCAGCCGTCACATCGATAAGCACTGGACGTTGATCTGGACTCTGCTTCTTCCAATTGAAGAATTGCTCTTTAGCTGGTGGAGGGAAGAAGCAGAGTGGATCCAGGTGCTGCTCCAAGCAGGGAGATGATGGTGCTCAGGCATCCGCAATTCCTGCCGTTCCATTCCTCTGCAAGGTTGTGTGTTTTTGTGTTTTTTTTTTTTTTTCTCTTCTGCCATGAGAGAACTAAAGTAGCATCTGGGCCAGGTTCCCTGTGTTTGAACTTGTCCTTTCTTGGTCGCTGCCATGCCTGTGTGCAGGACTGCTGCAGTCTAATTAGATTATATTAGAATGAATAAGTGAATCTTAATAAATGAGCTTATGGGGGCACTGTCAGGTCAACTCAGTCCCTAAATATAGGTACTGGGGAGAGTGCAGGCTTGGTGCAGTATCTATCCATACAGCAA
Organism: Cariama cristata; assembly: GCF_000690535.1. NCBI lineage: Eukaryota > Metazoa > Chordata > Aves > Cariamiformes > Cariamidae > Cariama > Cariama cristata. Next base: position 146,027 of record NW_009593898.1, on the reverse strand, counting down.
AATTAAATGGAGATCTCCTGGGAATGCATAAATTCTGTTGCCTTGCCATCATGTCAGCCTGGATGCTCCAGTGTCTTGGTATGAGAAATGCCAAAATCCACTCAAATATGAGCATTCTTTAATTGAAACTTGGGGGGGGGAGTTGGAAGGGGAAGCCATCGCTGTGGAAACTGTAATAATCTGAGGTGCTAAAGAATGCAAATCTCATGATCCTTTTTAATGCTTCCCATTTAACTAAAGGTGATTTTTTTTTTTTCATGTAAGTCTCTTGGTACTGTGGAAAACAAAGAAAAAGAGAAATGGTTTCTGTTGCACATATGCACGTGAAAACACTGGAAAGCTTCTCTGACTCAATATAAATAAAGAATATTGTCCCCTTGCAACTATATGATGCAAAGAAGTAGTTTAGGAGCTTCAAGCCTTGAATTTTGCTGTGCAATGTGTGGGGGATGGGAGAGGAGAGGGACGGGAGCTCTAAGGTTTGTGGATTAATCAGAAGTAAAATAGTTACTTCTATGCAGCTCACCTTTTTTTTTTCTGCAATGTTCTTTGTTTTTGTTAGTGCTTTGTGGCTACCCTGCTTATCAAAATTCACAGCTCTAAATTCCTGTTACTGAAGAGAAGTAGATGACGTTCCTTCCCCTTTTCTTCCCAAGAAGACTTTATTTAGAAGAATAGCATTTTTTCTTTTCCAAATGAAACCTCATCTTTGCTTGTAGATCACTGAGGCTGCATTATAACTCAGAGAAAGTGCCTGTAAATTAGTAATGTGGGCAGGCTACTCATTTTCTTGTACTAATAATCCCTATTTTAAATAGCCTTGTCTTCTGCTAGCATTAACAGCTCCCTGCTGCTGTCACTGTCAGGTGTGCAGGATTTTCGGTGGTAGTGAAGTATGGAAAGCAGCAATTCTTGCAGGCACCCTCCCTCCTGGCTGATCCCGCTGCCCATGCTGCCCTTTCTGGATCTGCTTGCAGCTAGGCAATCCTGCAAATTACTGCTCCGCTCGAGAACAGCCGGTACATCGCTAACAGCTCCCCTGCTGCAGGAAACATCTTTAAGCCCTTTTATGCCGTAAAGTTGAAGAAATAGAGCAAAGCTCCTGGTTTCCTTCACGTTGTGTTTGAGTGACTAATTGAGCATCAGGGAGGGCTTTTTTCTGTCTTGGAAGAGATGTGTTAATGTTGTCTAGCCAAACACAAGTTCTTGTTTTTGGATTGCATGTATTAATTGACTAGCTAACCTTCTCAGCCTGCCTGTCTGGTGTCCAGCTCGTCGAGCATGTGTTGAATGACCCAGGGAAGATCTTGAGTTCAGAATTACGTGGGTGTCGAAGGCTTTTAAAGCCCGGTATATTTATGCCTGTGATTCATGGCACTTCCAAAAACAATCCAGCTCTCATCCTGTGCAGGGGAAGTATCTCAGTCCAGTGTTATCATCTTTCGTTTAGCTGTGTCACCTGCCGGAGCGATTCAAGCTGAACCTGAGTTATTTTGGCCTCCTTATTCTTTTGCTTCCGGATTTGGAAGCAAATCCCACCTTGCAAGGGTTTCTCGCAGAAGAAACGCTGGCTTAATTCTCCCTTATGCTCTCCCGTATGGACTGCAAATGGTAAGCAGGGTATTTTATTTCAGGGATGTGACAAATTGTAGTACATCTCGATCCTGTCTGTGATGTGAAAAGGTGTCTTTTGTCTGCTTCTAACCGCACAGGAAGGAAATTGTTGAGTCCAGGAGATAAAAATGCTACCCCCTCCCCTCCGAGGGGGCAAACCGCCTGCTCCACGGCTCGGCAGCGCTCTGCTCCCATCCTGCTTGTAGTAGGGCGGAGGGGAAAAATTTCATGGGAAAATGTGAGTGGACTCAATCTGTTTGCAAGTGCGTAGCTGTCAGGGAAGATGATGACTAAGCTATTGCGCAAGGTACAGCTCTTCGGGGAGCGTGCCAGGATTGGGCCGAATTGTGACTGACTGATAAGACGGCCTATAATACCAGTCAGCTGGTAACTTTATTATTACTAGTTTAATCTGACCACTGGCTATGACTACTTTTTTTTTTTCTCAGCCTCTTTGCTCTGGGGTTTTGAGTTGAAAAGTCCATACTCAGTGAGTACAAAGAAAAAAGTCCAGTTTATTGGAGGAGGTGAATGGTTCCCGAGCCCCTGGGGCAGGGAGTGCAGGGTGGCAGGAGCGTTTAAAGCCAGTGACTTGCATTTGGCTCACACGGATGTCTCGCTGCCAGGCTCTTGCACGGCATTGTCCACCTGGCGTGCAGGCAGGATGGAGGTGCTTACCTTCCTGTTTAACAGAAGGGAAAGCAGAGGCCAAGCAACTGCAGTTGAAGATGCCAAGAGATCATCAGGAGATCATCAGCAGATCAGCTGCTGATGCTGTTCTCTGGATTCAATTTGTGGCTTGGTCCCCAAGGCAGGCTGCCTCGGCTTTGCTGCGCTGGCAGTTAGATGGTGGGTGAGTGGGGAAAATGGCTTTTCTGCGTCGACTGAGGCTGTTCCCCCATACATCTTCCTTTCAGGGTCTCTGCTGCGGCGTGGGTGGGAGGCCAAGCCTGGTCCCAGAAAGCGATGTTTCTTCCTGCTGCCCAAACTGGTTTAAAAGGCTGTCATGATGATTAGCGCTGGCTTTGTCTGCTAAGTCATTGCTTATGTTGTGTAGGAACATCCCAGCTTGCCTTCCATGTAGGCGTTGCCTTTTCTTAATGCTGTGCTATGCATGGACCTAAAACCAGGTACATAAAACCAGTTGCAGCATCTCTTCTGCTCTTCTGAGTCCAGGTGTACCCAAGAGCAACACCATGGCTACAGCAGGTCATACCCAACAGATCTTTCACAGGGCCTTTTCAAATCTGGGAAGTGATCCGAGTTTAGCGATGCTGTGCCAGGAAGAGCCTTTTCCCCTGGGGCTAGGTGGGAACTTTTCTGCCTCCTTTAACTTGCTGTCCTCTGGGGAGACTCGGCACCTCCTTCTCTTGGACCAGGCACCGTCTGCAGTTCTCAGTGGGGTGTGGTGCTGGGAAGCTGGCAGAAAATGGAGTTTATGGGTGAATTTATCCTGTGTCACACCTACTGACCTTTGCTTGTGTAAATACCTGTTGGCAGCATGTATGGCTTCGGCTGTGATGAACTGATAAAGGACTGTGCTGCTTTTTCTCTTTACGCTGCCTTGTTTTGTATTTAGAGCAGTGGTGGTGGAGGTCCATCAGAGCTTCACTTCTCCAGGTTCAAACTCTAACCAAAGAGGAGCTGTTTGCCCTAATGTTTGCTGAGAAGGTGTCCTTGCCAAGCCTGGCCTAGTGTGGACAATGAGAAGCGTTGTCCAGAAGAGGCACAGGTAACATCTCAAAACCTTGGGAACCACCAAGGAGGTTGCATTCAGATTTTACTGGGTTCCCTGGGCTTTCCCACGGCAGCTCAATGAGGGTACCAACAGTTCTCCCTTGTTACCTTCATCTAAGGTCACTACCATATCTACAGCCTGTGCTACGCTTCCGCTAGGATTGGGTTGCGTGCTGAATTTAGTAAACCTCTTTACAGCTTAGCGTGTGTGTGTTTATGTAAACCCAGATTTTTTTTAAAGTATCTTTTAATGGGTTAGAGCCTAGTTCAAGATGCACAACAAAGCTGGGCTTTCTCTGCACGGGTGGCAGCGCACCAGACCAGTTGTGGAAGGAGCAGGTACGCTTCTTCTCTGCCTTGGTGTACTTCCAACACATGGATTTGGTGAGGTGAGGAGCACTGTGGGTGGGAGGGTTGCGGAGGCACAATTATGACTTGAGTAACGTGGTCTGCAGTCCAAGGCATGTGAAAAGTGCTGGTGAAGGGGTTAGGTTTCAGAAGTTTTAAAGGCTTGTGAAAATTCTTAGTCAGATGTTTCCATTACAAGCACGCCTTTTCAGCCCCTCACCCTCGAGCTCCCCGTTTCTACCTTTTTTCCGTGCTGTTTGTGTGCCAAAAGAAGAATTTCTTGGCTTCGGGTCTGGTGTACTTATTTCTAAGTAGATTTCTTAATCCTCGCTCCCCATTACAGGCTACTGGAGTAATAGTTTGAGGTGTAACTAAAGTTGGAGGCAAGTAAGTTTAGGTCTCTGTGATTGCACTGAAGTGTTTATTCAATCCTCACATGCCAAAGGAGGAGCAGATTGTGGGACAGCAAAGCAAGGGGAGTGAGAATCCAGAGAAGCATGAAAGAAATGACCTCAATTACTTTGCATTTCTGTTGCTGAGCATTTTTAGGCTGCCTTAACAACCTAGCGTGTTCTGGAGTTCAGATCAGTGCTGTGCTGATCAGTAAAGCTGAGTGTGTTGGGGCGGGTGTGCATGCATGTGTTATGAGGCTGTTTTTTGGTGGAAAACTCTGGGATGATGGGTTATTGAACTCAAAATTCTGAAAACAGTGAAATGCATATTTGAAGTCCCTTGAGGAAACTCTTACAAGCTTGGTCCTTACGGTCACAAGTGGAGAAAACTAGGAAACCCTTAGAGATGCACTTTGAACACATCTCTTGGGGGGTTCTTACGTGTTGTCATCCAACTCCCAACATTACATTTTTATCTGGGATTATGCAGTGAACTGGATTGTGGAACTGGGACCAGTATGACTAAGGAGTGTTGCAAGGTCTGCTGGGCTGCTGCTGCTCTGAGAAACATCAGCAAACCTCAGCATTGCTCACCTGGGGAGTCAACAGCCACATGAGGAAGGTGGTAAAAAGAAAGCTCCTTCACCGTATGGCAGCTCAGGTGTAATTCAAGTGCGTGAAGTAAGTCCATGGAGGAGCTGGAGCCTTTTCCCTGATGCTGGAGGGGAGCTTAGGCTCCTACTCTGGGTGTTTAAGACAAGATGCAAATATTGCCTTGGAGCCTGCTGAAATCCTGCACTGGTTCCTGAGTATATGTGACCTTCTTAAGCTGCCTGCCTAGATCCTAAAGGATCTATGTGCTGATCCGTGTGCTGATGTGACACTATCTGCATATCTTTTTTTATGTGTGAGTACTTTCGGCAGACTGTTAAAAGAAGCACAGGGCAGTTAACAAGGTGAGAAGAAACCTTACGGAGAGGATTGTGTGGTGCTACTGTTTAGGAGCACATCTCCTCGGTGTGGGAGTTGAAAGGATGGTATCTTGGTGGAGCTATAGCCAGTGAGGTCCCTGTCGTAGCGCAGGAGGTGTTTCGAATAGATGATGAGGTGAGCTGTTAGTGCTGCCCTCGATAAATGGGCGATGTGCGGTGTCTTGAAGGAGAGTGGAGAGGGACCTTAACGCTTCACCTATCTCAGCAGGGAAATGACTGCAGTTCAGCAGCAATTTCTTAAACGTCAGGTTGTGTTTTGAAATGGAGTTAAAAGTTCCAGCTCCATGCAATTTTTATACTTCGAAGTACGCTGGGATAACTTGTATGGTGCCAATGCTGTAGGCATTGCTTCCAAAGCCGCTTTTGTTCCTTAAACTTTTTGAAACTTTATTTCTAAGAGTATCAACAGCACTGTGTTCTACAGCATAAGGGATCTGGCTTGGATATTGAAGTGCTATCTTTATGCCTATAAGATAACCCACTCTAGGATAAATGTTGAAGGACAGTTTTGCTACGGAGCACTCTAACTCGTATCTGCTTTGGAAGCCTTGGTGATGGGAATCAGTTCAGCTTTCAGCTGGTGCAGATTTGTGCTGGAGCAGAAGGTCAAAATACTGGTGGTGTAGGAAGCCCGTCAGCAGCAGAAGCTTCTGTGCTCCAAATTCAGTCCTGAATGTACCTCTACGCATTCCCTGTGCTCGAAGGGTTTTATAAATACAGCTTGAACAATGTTTTAAACTGGCAAATGATTTTAAATTTAATACACAGTTGTAATAAAATCCTCTTTCACAGGTGTTGTTCCTAATATGACTATGGATTAAAACTCCCAATTGCCACTAGTAAAAGAGTGGTAGATGCCTCCTGTATCAGTTAAAACATGTTCCCTGCAGTCCTAGGGCTCTGATTCAACTCTGTAGCTAAGTGGCAGGAGTGATGAGTAGGAGCGATGGCCAGGTGAAGTAAAATACGGCACCCGTGCTCTATACAGAGGCTGCAGATTCACCATTACAGCATTGAGCACCTCGTTGGATTGATGATTGAGAGCAGTTTTTCTGACTTGCAGTCAAAATACATTCATGGCCCGTTACTACCCATTTGTTTCTACGCCAGCATTGTCCTCTGGCTTGAACCCCACCCTGCAAGGTAGGAGCTGGAGGAAGCCGATCTGTTGGGTATGGCCCCTGTTTGCTTGGGTGTAGTTCAGAGCAGCGTAGCTGTACACGCACGGGGGGGAGCAAGGGTAGCAAGTAATGCCTGCTCAAGCATGACTGTTCGGATTTTCCCATGTGTTTGTGTCTTTCTGAACCATGGCTGTGGTATATAGTATTAAAAGCAAAAATAGGCACGCTGATGCAGTGCTTACCCAGCTGTGTAGGGTGACGAGGAGGCAATTCCAGCCTGGGGAGGGTCATAGTGCTCATACTCCTACTTTGGGAGTTGTGCTGTGCCTGTTGATGATAACTCTATTTATGATGCCTCTGTCAGCTTACAGGAGCTTTGACTTCTATATGTTGAGTCTGCATTCCTCCTATTCTCTAGCCTAAACTGAAGTTGCCCTTTTAAAACCTCAAGGTTGGGAACCAGCTCCGTACCCTTGAGTCTTAAACTGTTGGCATATTTGAAAATTTATTACTGCTCTATGGACTTTGATTGTTTAACTGATGGGTGCTTTTTTCCACTTTTTTCTCCTGCTATACTATATGTGGTGACGAGGGAGAGAAATCTTGCCTGTTGACTTCATCTCCCTTTGCAGATGAAGAATTATCAAGACTTAGCCTGGTAATGGGGTACAGCAATCTTGTTTCAAATGCTGCTTTCTGATGTTCTCGTTTAGCTGGGTCTGTGCCACACTTAGAGTAATTTTGATGCAGCAATCGTGCTTTCTTTCCCCTTAGAGAAAACTGAAATCACTCAACTGCTTAGACATAATGTGTGCAGTAAATAATATCTTAAAACTTCGGGTAGTTAGAAGAAAGCAGATGAAAGCATCTAGATCTGATATGATTCACAATCACTTAAGAGTGTTGATTTCCCTCCGAGTTAACCACTCTCCTTTAACTTGCAGCCTATTTCCAAGGGGTCAATCTCATTTTCCTCTAGGAATTCAAATAGACGAGAGCATCCGTCTGCTGTTGGCTTTTCCTTTTGTCCATTGCTGTTTAACAATAGGATTGTTGAGTCACCGAGAGGTTAACGAAGCACTTTTTTGTTGTTGTTGTTGTCAGTGGTCCAATCTCTTTGTGTAGTTGTGTCGAACAGCACATTGAACAGAAATAATGGGAAAATCTTCTTGGTGGAATGACCAGGGTTGTCATTTTGCAATACCAGAATAAAGATCTGCTTAAGCTTCAGGCTTCTAGCTGTGTACGGGATGACTGATTACAAATCCCTCTGTGAGCACATTAAATATTAGTTTCTCTGTATCTTTTGCATTCAACAATATTGGAGCTAGAGGGATCTGAACAATTACAGTTGGTTCAGCCATAGCTTCCCATTTAGCATTTAAGATGGTGTTGTTACAAGTCTTTTGGGGTTTGGCATTAGAAAAAGGGTGAATTGTAGCCCTTAATTATGAAGTGCAGGAACAATTGGAGCCGGACAGACAGGCAGCGGTCCAGCTCCTCTCTTTCTGAGCGAGCAATGCTTTTGTGCTGTGCTATCCCACCGCACAAATGACCGTGGCGGGCTGTCGTTAGATTGATTGATTTTGGTCTCTTTTAGGAAGAGGATTGAAAGCTCTAATTTTGGGTTTGTCACAGTACTTCAGGCTTCTACCCTGTTGCTCTGAGCAAATCTGTTTTATCGTGGCTGCCCCAAAAGAGCTTCCCATGGAGGCAACTGGCAGGGAGGGGTGTGCAGGACTAAAAACCAGCTATTAAATCCAGTTGTACTGGGACGTCAGTGGCTTGGCTTGCGTAGATGCAGTGACAAAGTAATTGCAAGGAAAAACTTGAAGGTCCAGTGTTTTACTGGCAGCCTGGCCCCTTTGCATATGCAGACGATGGAGAATTTTGAGGAGTTTGGGGACAATTAATCTTGGAAAAGTATGGGATGGGGTTGTGCTCTGTGGCATGTGGGTGAGCTGTGGCTTTGCAGATGTCACCTGGGGCAGGGAGAGGCTTCTCTTCCCCTATCTCTTATCAGCCCGTGGGCAAGGGCATCCCGTGCTCTGCAGAGCTGGGAGGCAATGGGACTTGCAGGGGTGCCTGCCAGTGGCCGTGCTCCAAGAAACTCCTACCTTTTCCCTCCGGAGCACCTCTCCAGGCTGGGTTTCTTCTACAGTTCAAGGCAAAGTGCACCCGTTATCACTGAGGCATTACTGTTGACCCCGGCCGTGACTCTTTTTGAGGCGTGTCGTTAGGCAAAGACATCGTCACCCAACTCACAAACCGTGCTTGCACTGCGGTGGGCTGCCCTTCTGGCAGAGCTCACACTGGGAAGTGGGAAATACAGAATTCCTCTTTGGGACACAGCTTCACTTCCCACCCCTCCCGCCCCCGTTCTGGGAGCTGCTGAGCCTCCGTAGCGACTGGTGTACATATGGCAGTGCCTTCTCCTGTTGGGAATGTTAAAAATATCTGCTACAATTTTCCCTTTCCATGTACCAAAATATATTAATGTGCTGCTGCTTTGATTAGTCATTTCCTTTTCCTTTGTTCCTTTTGCAACAGGGTAAAGGACTGCAGGCGCATACTTCAGTAAAATCTTGTATGGTTAAGAAGTCTGAAGCTAAATAGATTCTCCTGGGTTAATACCTGTCTTTGTTGGCAAGAGACTTCTGTTCTCATCCGTTAAATACACATTTAAAAATAAGTCTGGATAAAGTCACTTTTATGGTGTTCATACTAAGGATGTCTTTGCTGCCTGATTTATTTTTGTAGGGGAAAGGAATTCTAATATGAACAAGTTTAATACTCCTACCATGAATTTAGTATATTCTTGTAGGAAAACTTCAGTGATACATTTGTATAGGAAAATTTCCAAATTCTCTCATTTATTTTGAAGTTTCTTTTCCTCCTCCTGCACCGTCACCTCTGTGCACACCTGTTCCCTACTCCCCGAGTTCCTGCGAGACCTCATGAGCGGAAACTTGTGAAAGCACCAGGGTGATGCTGTTAGGCTGTACGTGGCGCAGCTGTGGGACAGTTTTGGCAATCTCTGCACCATCGGGGTGTGGAGGTTCGAAGGTTAATAAATTCAGCTATACGAGCCTGCTTAAACATTGCTCCAAGGGACTTGCTAACCCTTCAAGGCTGGATATTTTTTGCTTCTCTGTTGCTGCCGCTGCTTTGGCGAGAAGTTAGAAGAAAAGCTTTAGCACCGGGTGGTCTGGAGACCCCCCAGAGCAAGTAGTAGGTTTAAAACTTTCTCGTGTGTCTGGAGAAATTCAAGCGAGTAGGCTAAAATGTCATCTGACCGATATGGTTAAGGGCAAAGTTGGGTAGAAATTTCGAGAATCGAGCCATAAGTTAAGACAGACCTTTTTGTAGGTATGTGCAAACTTCAGAAATACATCCTCTAAACAAAATGCCATCCTCGTTAGCGATCTGTTGTGGTTTTCTTGTTGTTATGGTGCTGAGGACATCTGCTTTGCCCTGGATTCAAAGCGGAGGACAGCTTGTGCCTGCCTGGGGAGGTGAGGTACGGGCAGCAGTGCTGCTCCTGCCAGGCAGCCTGAGAATGAACCGGTGTTGATGGGGCTGTGCGAGGCTTGCAAGGAGGTAATTACCTCTTCTGGGATGCATAGGCAAATAATACACTTGAGTCTTTTCCTTGACTATTTGCAGCTTTTCTATATAAAACCCGTTTTTTTTTTAATGAGCATTAGCCTCCCAGTACTCAGATGCCATTCATACTTTCACAGCAATCTAAGGCAAAAAAAAAAGCGCCAGACCGAAGGCCTTTTGTTTCTGTCTCCTCTTATTTTACATTTACTTTTTAAGATATAAACAAGAATACATAATACAGAAATGTATATTTAGAGAGTTATATTTACTATATACACTGGGAAAGGGAAAAGGTTTCATTCCAGATGTTTTTTCTTTGCAGATTGCTGTGAAAGCATGAGAGGAATTTAAGTACTGAGAAGCTACTGCTTGTACCTGCTTTCCTCTATCCTTCCATCCTTGCAGAGACTGAATTGGATGTAAAGAGATGAAAGGGCTGTAGCAGCCCCAAATTTCTCAAGAGATGATCTTCAAAGTGTGGTGTTTTTTTTTTAACTTGGAATTTGAGGCTCTGCCTCATTTGTGACCAGAGGGGAGTCAACTGTGTAATTGCTGTGAGTGCTGTAGAGCTTGTTTTAATCAAGGTGAAGTAATAAGAGCATGGCAAGGGTAGGTGTAGAAGTCTCAGAATAAATATACTTATGTGAGTGCAACTTATTCCTGTGTCAGAAAAGGATTAAACTGTGTTGGAGTAAGATAGCCTGATACCCTCACAGCTAAGATCCTTCTCCTGGCCTTGTTTTGGCAGAGCCAGCTTTGGGAATGATGCTGCATGCGGTTATGTCAGCAGATGGAGCAGGGGATAAGATGGGTGATGGGCAGCTTTGTGACCCCAGCCAAAGGGTGTCCAAACAGTTGTGCTGGTAGTGCAGAAACCCGTGCCCTAGGACAGGGTGTCGTGCTAGCTGAAAAGAGCCATGGCAAAACCCTGAGCAAACCCAGCTGGGTTGTGCAGCGCTTGGCATCGGAGCCATCGTGTCGTATCTGCCCCCAGTTTCGCGGGATGATGGTTGTGCTCTGGGGCTTTCTATGGATCCGAGATGAAGCTTATACTGTCAATATGTATTTATACAGTAGACCATAACGGTAGTCCAAAGGCCTTTTTGAGGTGCGTAGTGGCCTTAAACTTGTGTAAATGGCTTTTCTGTGTGGCAAACCCGAGCTGCTATGGACTGTCACATCAACTTGGTTTGTACAAACCTCTGTTAACTTTCCAGACAGTTAATCAGAATTACAAAACAGACATGGCCCGATTCCTCCCTCACATCGAAGTGTTGGGCACAAACAGATTTCAGGTGTGGTTGTGTGTCTTTAATGCTTCTGCCTGACTGACCCAAGAACCCTGGCTTAAATCTGTACCTGGCTCTTGCTGCTGAATGGGTTCGTGTTGCCGGAGACGCCTTGACGCTCGAAAACTACACGATGTGTGGAACTGCTGCTCAGACTGGTAATCTAAATTCATCTTTGGCCATTAATCTGCTAGCTTTGTCTCTTATTTTTAGTATGTAATCCTGCATTAATATGACCTTGGCATAAACCCAAGTTCTCGCCTTGCCAGCAAAGCCAGAACTAACGAGTTAATCAGTGTTGAGTTTATTGCAATGTATTGTTATACCTTGAGCAAATCTGTGAAAGCCACGCATTGCAAAGCAGCTGAGCAATGCTGTGGTGAGAGCAGTGAAGGTTGTTTTTAATCAAGTCTGGGTTTGTTGGCTCTATCTGGCAGTTTTGGAGAAGAAGTGAGACTTGACTGCTGCCCGGCTTGCAGAGGCAGTGCCTCTCTGAGCGGCTGTTCTGACGACTTCTTTCCTTGCCTTTTAACATCAGCAGAATCGTTCCCGCTGGTGCATTCGTATGGCTACTTGTGCAGCCTTTTTTGCTGTTGAACTCTGCCTTCTGATGTAACACACGTGATGGAAAGTAACAGATGTAACGGAGCATCTTCTGGCTGTTTGGAGCTGCTGTGTGAGTGAGTGACCTTGGCTGCTATTGCTACCCGCTTGGGATGCGAGCAAAACCGCAAACCGAGAGAATCAGCGTATGTGTTCAACCTTTAGTTTAGATTTTGCTGCTCTTTGGTCCTTTGTGAGAAAACACAGTGAGCGTTTTTTCTGTTGTATTTTGAGAAGTACCATTTCCCAGTTCCCCATGTACAGGAGTGAGTGGTGATTGAAGAACAAATGTCAGATCTGGTCTCTGCTTGCAAAGGAGAGCAGGGAAGGGGAACCGCTTACCCAAAAGACTGTGAGCTTGCTACTCAGGTGTTTAAATGCCTGTCAAATAGTTCATGGTCGTGTGGGCAGAGCACGTCTGTACATGAGTGTGTGAAGGAAGGAGTTGGGGAACACTCAGGGGCTCCCTGGAAATAGCGATGGGAAGATGCAGACTTGCTGAGTAATGTCGAGAGCCCTTTCAGGGCACAGTCCTCCAGCCCTCTTCTGCTGGAAGAAAGAAACCTTTCATCCTTTACAAGCACTTTGGAAGAAGATAGTGTAAAGATAATTTGTTATCCTCTAACTTTGGAGATAATAGAGGGGTGTGCGTTAGAAGTTAGTGATTTTAAGGGAAATCTTGCGGTTTCTGGAGTCTGGTGGGGCCAAGGACGCTCTCTTCTGCCCCTGATGCATGTCAGCTTTTATCCCAGGTAACATTCCTTCACAGATACTGCAAGAAATCTTTTGACTTCCTAAGACACTTAAATCCTGAAAAATATAGAATCGTAGAATTGTTTGGATCGGAGAGAACCTTTTAAGATCGTGTCCAACAGTTAACCTAGGCCAGCCAAGTCCACCACTAAACCATGTCCCTAAGCACCGCCTCTACACATCTTTTACAGCCCTCCAGGGATGGGCTACTTCCCTGGGCAGCCTCTTCCAATGCTTGACAACGTTTTTGGTGAAGAAATTCTTCCTAATATCCAATCTAAACCTCCCCTGGTGCAACTTGAGGCCATTTCCTCTTGTCCTATCCCTTGTTATTTGGGAGAAGAGACCTACCCCCTCCTTTCAGGTCGGTGTAGAGAGCGATCAGGTCTCCCCTCAGCCTCCTCTTCTCCAGACCAAACCCCCCCAGCTCCCTCAGCCGCTCCCCATCAGACTTGTGCTCCAGACCCTTCACCACCTTCGTTGCCCTTCTCTGGACTCGCTCCAGCACCTCAAGGTCTTTCTTGTCATGAGGGGCCCAAAACTGAACACAGCACTCGAGGTGCGGCCTCACCAGTGCCGAGTACAGGGGGATGATCACTGCCCTGGTCCTGCTGGCCACACCGTTTCTGGCATCGGTGTCTTCATGCTCGTGGTTTGACAAACGCTGTGGGTTACTGGTGTGACAGGGCCTGTGCAGTTTTGGGGTATTCGGATAAGCTGTTGGGCAGCAGTGCAGACCATGACTTTCCAGCCCGTTCCTTGCCCTGTGCCAACAACAGGTGTGCATGCCTTTATCCCTGGATAAATGAGAGGTTGCTTGTTCCACTTTCACTGATACTAATTCCAACTCTGGGCTTTATCCCGCAGCCCAGGTGGTTTCAGGGCGTCAGCTGCCGCACGGTGAATCCCTGCCCTGCCTTACCTTGTATGAACTTGCCTGGACAGCCGGGCAGTGGTGGAAACCTCCCGTGTGCTCCTGGCAAGCCCTTGCGGGACGTACCTGGGTGCTCACCGCTGCCGACGCTTGGACAAGAGCAAGGTCATCTGCCAGGTAGTGGTGGCAATGTCCTGTAGCCGTATTGTGCTCCCAGCTTGTTCTCAGCACTGCTGCTGCATTTTGTCAGGTGTTGGCTCTAAAGATGTATTTAAAAAACCCTTAAAAGTAAAGGCTTTTGTTGAAGCAAAGGTACTCTTTTCTGGAATTTAATAAATAGCGTGTCTGTGTTAACTAACATCAAGCAACTGAGAGCAGACAGAGCCCAACAGATGGTACAAACAGCGGCATGTTTGGAATGGAAAATATTTACCTAGAGGGTATTTGAAGCACTGGGATGGTGCTCTGCAAATGGCTTAATTGTGTCAGCGTAATAAAGTGAAGAGCAAGATTTATTGACAAGTCTCGTTCTCCTCTTGCTGTTAGCAGTTTGTAGGGGGTATCAAGCACCGTTGAGCTTCACTTGAACAGGTCTCCTTCCCGGAGAAGAGTAGCTTTAATATGTGAATGGCTCAGTCTGTAATCTTGAGCGTCTACAGCTTTCTTCTGTTGCTGCGCAAGTCGTGCTGTCAGGGCAAGTATTTAAATCAAAGAAACTTGGAGCTTGAACTGCTGTTTATTTTGCTTCCCTCACAGTCTTTGTTTTGAGAGGACTTCTGCAGACAGACCATGGAAATATAGATATAAAAGTAGAGTTCAAAAAGAATATGAAAAAGTAGGTTAAACTTTGCTGTTAGGGTCAAAACTGGCAGGGCCGTTTAGACTTTCAGCATTTCTAGGTGCTGGGTGCTTCGTGCATGCCTCTAAGTTGTACAATTTTAAGTGACCTGTGAGAATATTGTGTGTGATCTTAGGGAAGCTGTGCCTTTTTCCTTACGTAGGCAGCAGGTGAGATTTATATGTAATACCTTATTTTCCTGCCTTAAAACCAGTGTTCAGGTGTAGTCAGCTTCCCACTGGTGTTTTTTGGGGAATGGGTAACCCTTGAATGGGAAGGCCGAGAAGGATATCAGGTCGTTGCAAGGGCTCCCTTCGTTCCCGGTGTTGCTCACCTGCTGAAGTTAGCAAGGTGTTAACAAACTCGGAGCAAGTTTGGTGGACTGAAATCCCTGCCTGCTCTGACAGCTTCGCCTTCACTCTTGGCCGCTTAGTGTCACATCGCAGAAGCTCTGCTGTCTTTTTGTGTCTCGTCTTGGGGCGTGAAGAATGCATCTTGTTTTTTCAGCGGCATACAGGGCTGCTTAAAAAAACCCCAAAACTAAACCAACCAAAGTTCTAACTCCACAGTTTTTTTCTTATACTGTGGCAATGCTGATGTTAAATGAACTGCCTTTAGGTTTTTCTGGCAGCCCTCCTTCCTAGAGCTTGAGCCCGGCAGTGCTTTAGTTAATGCTTGTGAACAAAGTCACAGAGAGCTGATTGCTCCCGCTGTATGGATGAGGAATAGGCATAGGGTGGCTGAACATCTTGTTTAATTTTCTGTTTTACCTGTGGAAGATCTGGGTTTAGTTGCGTTGTCTAGCCCAAGTTGGTGGGCATCCTCTCCCAAAGAGCTTTGGGGGAAGATGTGTTTGGGAGTGAAGGTGTCTTCAAGAGGATCCTCTTTGCAGCTGGCCAATGTGGAGCATGTTGTTAACTGTGTGCAGGTTAAGGGGTGGAAAAAAAAAACAAACCCCAAAACCCCAAAACCCTGTTATGTATTTGAGGAATTTATTGAAGATACTAGTCTGAGACTTCTTGCTGTGTTCCTAGTGTCTGTTGAATGTGAGGGCTTTCTTTTAGGCTGCTTGCCAGCTTGAGAAAATCCCAGGGAAAATACCCCAATTAAAGGAGCTGTTGCCTTAGCTAAATCATATGTGATATCTCTTAAACTGCTTAATGTTAAAAAAAAGGAGTAAAACCACCTTGGTACTTATATTTCCCCCCCCTCCCCTTAGTGTTAGTTTTTTGAAGGGGCACAAATCCCTGGAGATTACGTGCATCTTGGGACCCAAGCATTTATCGAAGCCGTGCTTCTAACGTGCTGGGGCTAAGCTATGAGTGACTCATTAACCAGATGGAGCTATAATTTATTTCTCTCTTCAAGTAAGCTAATCCCCTGGACCTAAACTGAGTGAATATGCCATGAAATGTGGTATCTGTGCAGAGTGAAACTTGAGATTTAAAGGCAAAAAGCAAAGGGTGTGTTACAAAATCCCAGGCAGTGTTAACTAGCAGAGGAAGTCAGGTGCAAGCACTGGAGCTCAGAAATCATTATTTTCTGTGGCACGGGCTCTGTTTAGGGGAACAAAAGTGCAATTCTTTTGTTAAATGCAGGATGGGAACAGTAACCGAGTCTGTGCGCGGACTGGGACAGATGTGGTTTGTTCCCCTTTTTCAGAATGACTGAAGGGATGTTGTGAGTTCTTGAATTTACGAACGAGATGGGAGCGTGTCTGCAAGTGGGGAGCCTGGCACAGGTGCTGGGCAGCCGGGCTCTAAGAGCTGTTCCCAATAAATATCAGGTTAAATATCAAATACGGATGAAAGGTGAGTATTTAACCAAATACCTTGGAATTTAAACGTGGCTAAAGTCGCTGTGCCTTTTGTTGGCAGTAGTGAGGGGGTGCGTAGGTGCAATTTCTACCGGGTGTGCCTTGCGTGGGAATTGCAGCTTTGAGTGGGTAGAGAGCTGATGCAACTGCCCCGGGAAGTTGTACGAGAGAGCGCTATGAGTGATGAATCCCCTTGCAGCACTTCTAGAGGGGAGAAATAATATTTTTGTGAGGGTGTCTCCTGTTTCCATAGCTAATAGGAATGGGAGGGATGGTAAAACTAAATCCTGAGGAGCAGTTCAGCTGGTATTTGAAGGTGTTTTAAAGTTAATGTAGCGTTTGCTTTTGTCTGGTTTAATAGAAGGAGCTTCTTTGTTCTCTTTCTTTTTGTACAGTATAGGATTTTTTCCCTGTAGGTTGCTGCTTTTTTTTCCTAGACGGCTTGTCAATGTAATATGGAAGTATAAATGGGAATAGAGAAACTTTTCTAGTCGTAGGTTGTCGGAGGACAACTGGGAACTGTGTGCGAGCCAAAACACTGCCCGTTTACCCCATGGCAAGGATGCCACTTTATAAAGACATCTTGACAAGAGGTGGATTGTGAGGGAAGTCATCTTGTCATTCTGCATTCAAGCCAGCAGCAATGGTATCCTTCTAGAAGTTATTTTTAAATGCCCTTCCACATGCTGGGCTGAGGTGGGAAAGTAGTGTATTACCATCAGAGCAGAGCTCTTGTTTGCTGTTCCCGGGTGTGCTTAATCAATTCTAGTTGCATCCTGAGGCTTTTACTTCGTGTTTTTTTTTTTTTCTTTTTTGAACCCTGCTTCTGTGTGAAAGGCTGGATCTGTGTATGTGAAATTCCCCGCTGGACTTGAGAGATCAAATCTCTGTGCCTCTGATCACAGTGTTTGGGGTGGAAGCATTCGTTTGGCTCACGCTCTGCTTTTTCCCTGATGGACAAGAGGAGGACCACAGCGGTAATTGAGTCCATTAAGGCTCTGAAACTGTTCTTTGCAAGGCTGTGCTCTGGATCCGGCGTAGGGTGCAAACAGTCCTGTTGCACAAGTGGAGGGAAGTGCAGAGCAGGGCGGTGGATGAAGGCTCGGCCAGCTCTGAGATCAGACCCAATCTAGTCCAACCCATATTCCCCACTGGGACTAACTTATAATTATGTATTTATGACTCCTCTTGAAGCAGCTGAAGCTTTTTGAATGTGTCTAGCCTCTCTGGTCTCAAAACAGTCACTTTCTGCTTATACTTGGTCCTGCCTTGATGACCATCGTGCCTCCTCACATTTGATGTCTTGAACCTTTACAAACATGTGTTTTGCTGAGTGTGTGATTTGACCTGAGCATCTGGTGTCAGGTGCTGGGAAATGTGTACGGATAGCTGCAGGGTGTGATTGTCCTGGCTTGGCCAAAGCAATCGGTTGAATTTACGGCCAGCTCCGTGCTTGTGTATCAGCAAGGCAAAGGTGGGCTGTTCTGGGCTCTCTGTGGTTAGGTATTGTAATTGTTGGAGTAATGTATTGCAATGATCGTCTTAATTACACTTGTGAAAAATCTGCTTAATTACATATTTACTTTGGGGATTAGCTTCTCCCGTAAGCATTCAATATTGACTTTGGCTGAGACAAATTTTCAAGATCTGCTTCCTTCAAGAGGTGACTAATATTAGATCACTTAGTGCAGGAAGCTTGTCTTATCAAGTAGCTGTAACTAATCATTTTGAAAGCTCCAGCTTAGTTTTGAGCATCTGTGCTTTTTCTCCCGAAAGACAAGCTTTTCCTCCCAGCCCTTCTGAAACTTTCTGTGCTGGATGTAATTCTAGACCCAAGCCTTTTCGGTGAGCTATGCGTGCACAGAAAATAAATACAAACCAGGATGAGACTTCACGTTAAGACAACTGATGAATAATTAGTGAATTGAAAAGTTAGTCTTTTATTTGTATAAGTTAATAGCCAAATTAGAGTTCCCAATCCTTGCTTTCTGTGCTGTTCAATGCACTGTACAAATATATTATCACAGTAACTCCTCTCCATCCAGAAACTACTACGTACAACAACTCTTCCCTCTTGAGCTAGAGAGAGACAGGCTTCAAACTGAGCTCTCACCAATGTGGCAGGATGGCAAGCCAGTTTACGACAGCAGCTTCCAGCACAGCCAGGAGTGGAGGTAAAACAACCTTAAATGTAGTACTATCAGGTATTTAAAGAGTAATCCTCCGTCTGCCCAGAAGCAAGGAGAGCCTGTCCTATCCCTGCACCATGCAACTTCTACATGGACTTTATTCCCCGTGCCCTCAGTAGGCACATCTATTTTCTTTTTCTAAGCTGAGGTGGAAATACTCCAAGCAATATTGCTTTAAGGAGTGGGGCAGTTCTCCCTATCATTTTTGGGGTCATCTCACTTAGATATAAACTTGTGTGAAGCTCTCGCCCCCAAGCTGGTTGAGGAGAAGCAGAAGAGCAGAGTGATACATAACTTTGCCTGGAGTCATTAACAGTATGAGCTTCCCCAGGTGGTGTTGAGGACCTTTGCACATGTTGGAGGGTGCTGCAGTTGGGCAGGGGTTGTGGAGAAGGTGACAAAGATTATGGGAGACACAACCTGGGTTAGATCCCTTGCCCTTTCATTCCCAAGAGAATGAGTCTCCCAAGGGACAGTTGAGTTGAAGACTTGTCTTTTGTGTAGAGGAAAATGTCGTTGAAGCACATGCTTTCCATTGTGGTTTTTAAACTGAGTTGGTGAATCGGGAATTGCACTTGCTTAATTTTTTTTTTAATGGTTGGTGCTTTTTTTTTTCCTTGGAACAGTCTGGAGAGGGTTTGGATTCTTCCTGCAAAAATCCAGGTCTGTTCGTAGTGATCAGTTGTGAACTGGGGCCAAGAAAAGCCAGATTTTCCCAACATTAGGTTTTTTTAGCTTCATGCTGACTTTTTTTTTAACTCTCTGGTTCCTGTTTTTTTAAAAAATATTTTAATGCTTGGGGTATAAGTAGTGTTTTTAACAAATTATTCTGGAGTCATCTGGTCTGTTAGTGCCCTGGAAGTTGTACGCTGTTACATATGGAAAATAAGTAACAGATCTTCCTGTCTTCCTATAAATGTGTGGAATTTTCATGAGTTTAATGCTGGGTTTTAGACTTCAAAAAGCGGTTTTGAAAATACCTGAATCTTTGTGGTTGACTAAAATTTAGAGCTGTCTCCCTTCTTCCCCTCATTTTACTGCTGAAGCTATCATAAATCTGGGAACAAAAGGAAGTTGAAATTTAACCCCCACTTGCCAAGATAAAAATCTTAATTCATTACTTTTGATTTATGGCAAAAAAAAAGTGTTGCTCTGCATGTACTGGTCCTTATTTCACAGCCTCTGAAAGTGCTGTCTCATGTACTTCTGAAATCAAAAGCTTTAACTTTATGAAATTTCCCTTGGGAAGGGAGAATGAGGAAGATGAAGAAAAGTAAGGAAAGAGAACTGCTGTCTTCCAAGATCAGCAGTTGTGCGAACTGTGGTTCCTTTCTATCTGTGCTAACAACTTTGAAGCAAATGGTAAATGATTCCAGAAGTTGTTCCATGATTGATATAGTTTGATAATTTTATTAAAAAGTATTTTAAGGCTTCTCTAAAACAATGAGAAAGCTTCTTTTATTATTATAATTGGTGGAGGAAATAATACTGAGGGAAAACCTGTTCAAAACTTTTTTTTTCTTTTTTCCCCATAGGTTCTTTTTTAAATATAGCGAAGAAAAAGCACAATGGAGTTTTACGAGTCTACCTACTTTATCATCCTCATTCCTTCTGTGGTTATTACGGTCATCTTCCTCTTCTTCTGGCTTTTCATGAAAGAAACTTTATATGATGAAGTCCTTGCAAAACAGAAAAGGGACCTAAAGTTTCCACCTACCAAGACAGATAAAAAGAAAACGGAGAAGAAGAAGAACAAGAAGAAAGAAGCTCAGAATGGGAACATTCACGAGTCTGACTCTGAAAGTACACCTCGGGACTTTAAGCTCTCTGATGCCCTGAGTACTGATGAAGAGCACGTGGCTCCCGTTCCCTTGAGTGTGACTGAAGCATCTACCGGCGTTAGAGAACGGAAGAAGAAGGAGAAGAAGCATAAAGCCGTTCAAGATGATCATGTAACTAAGGAGTCGGAAGGATCCAAGTCTTCAGGCAAGAAAGTAGATCCAGTCCCTGTTACAAAACAGCCCACTCCACCATCTGAATCAGCAGCATCTAAGAAGAAGCCTGGGCAGAAGAAGCAGAAAAATGGAATGGGTATCTGATGTTGCATATGCTTCTTGCACAGAACGCCAAAACCGTGTTCTGCTTTTTGCAAGGCCACAGAGTGTCTCTCACAACTGTTCTGCCTCACCTCTACGGGGCAAAGCTCACTTCTAACCTTTTCCTTTTTATGAGCTATTGCTTTTTTCCCCCTGTTTTTTTCATCTGGCAGCAATGCTCTCGTTTTTCTCCTCCCATCCTTGCTTTCTTCTACTGCAGATTGAGTGAAACAGGGTAGCTCATATTTTTGCTTTGCTCTATGGTTTGGTTACTTTGCTCTCAAGCTGTCAAAACTTTGATTACCTGGAAGAAGTCATTAGATGTTTTCTGTGTGCATTCTGATGTCAAGCACAGAAAAAGCAGAGTCCTAAGAGTGGCTGTTCTGATAAGGAAGGACATCTAGAGTAACCTCATAGCAGACTGTGCAAAATAAATCACTGTGCAAGTGCTGGCTTAGTGTACAAAGAGGTGTTTGGTGGCTGATTCACAGAAAGAAGCACTTACAGCTGCTTCCCACCTGCTACACCTCTATAATTGAATGGAACTGATGCTCAGAAAACTGGTCCAGCCATTGTAACTGGAACATCCAATCTAGAACAGACCCAAAACTGTGGTCAGAATTGCCTGTGACTGTCTTGACCACATTCTCAGCAGAAGTTGACATGTCTGAGTGTGATTATCTGACTATGAATAGAAGTTAAAAAGAATAAAAATACCCAGTTTCAGAAATAAGTGAAAACAGAGCTATTTGCAGATCACCCCTTTGAGATGCAGGCATAACAGGTTTGCTACAGGGAGTGAGGAAAAGAACGACATTGCTGCTTGATGTGGTGATTTTTTTTTTCTTTTTCTGAAAAAAGGGAGAAAAAAGACCCACCCACTGCCAACAAAAAAAAAAGTATCAAATCTTGTTTGTGGGTGTTCTCCAAAAAATCTCTGTGGCATAGTTAAAATGTGGTCTGCAAGCACTGTTCTGAGGGCAGCCACAACTAACTCTTATCCTTGATTACAGGAGCTGACACCATAACCCTGTATTGTGTGTGTCAGCTCTGACAAGAATATTATATAGCACAGGCTGTCCAAAAAGATAAAAAATTTTCTCACTAGAAACAACTTTAAAAAAAGAACAGTTCCTTAATGTGGAACACTTATTTTCTGCTTCTCGCAGTCCCAGTAGCTATTGGGGTTGTGTGTTTAAAGTGCTGAAGTGGGTTCCTGAGGGGGGGGAAAAATTACTTCTTGCAAGTAAAACTAACATGGGTAACACGTGCTCTCTGCTCTGTCACAGTAAAACCTGGATTGGATTTGTTAAACTGTTACTTGCATTGCCGTATGTTCTGCTTGCAGATAAGATTCCTGTCTGTCAAAACACTCGGTGCTGTGGCTCTTGATTCTGCTAAACCTTTCTATTGCTTTGGGGTCTCATCTGATATGGAAAGTGTATGTGTTTGTGAGTGCGTGTGTGTACCTATGTATGGATAAATTCCTGTGCTGATTTAAAATACATGAGGGTTCTTTTCTGGGAGTGGACTTTGGTTATTACAGACGTACTGATGTAAAAGTAATGATGAGCATATACAGAAGAGCATATTGTCTTAATTGTCTGTTACAGATGATCAGGATACTAAGACTGATTCTGTTGTATCTCCTGCCAAAAAGCAAGACCCGGTGCTGCTCCACCAGGAGATAAAGCAAGAAAATGTATCAGGAAAGAAGAAAGTCTCTGCGAAGAAGCAGAAAGTTGATAATGGTGAGAATACAGATGGTGACTTAGTTCAGATAAACCTAACTGTTAAACCTTTTTGCCATCCATACTTTAGTTTCTCTTCCTTTGGAAAAGAAACTTGTAGAAGAATAACTCTTTCGATTTGAAAAAGCAGGAATTCCAGGTAGGAAAGATTGCTCAGCCTGAGATACTGTTTAATTTTATGAACATCTGGTACCACTGAACATGGGATGATGCTGTGAACCTTTCTGAGCTCTTTTGGATCCAAACATCCACGCTTGAATTGAGGAGTAATGTGTTGACTTAGCGTATAAGCTGAGCAGGCTCTAAGTTGCTCTGAGCGAGGCATGGCTGGAACTGTTGCGGTCATCTGCCCCAAACAAGACTGCGGTTTTTTTAGCCGGTTGCTTTGACCACGTTCCTCTCTTATTGTCCTTTTGTTAGCTAGCTGTTGCTCCAACATAAGCTGTTCATGTTTACTGTCAAGGCCTTTACTGTTCGTCATCCCTCATTCTCTGCCAAGATGCTGTTTCTTGTCTCCTCTTGGCTCAGTGTGCCTCTGTGTTTGTTTTTTTTACAATGAGTGCTCTTGTGCCTGTAGCTTTTGCGAAGAGCATGACCATGAAGTTCTGTGAGGCCACCTTGTTAACTTCTCAAAACTCTTCTTTACGGGGACGGCTATGAAGAAGTTGGCAGCTGGTGGACTGCTCCTGGAGTAGACAATGTTGGTCACCGTTTCCTTAATACTTCGGTCAGGTCATCAGGGTCTGGATCATTTGTGGGTCCTGGTCAGACCAGGGTGGGGTTTCAAGTAGTGTAGGGCTTCTGTATGTTATAACAACTGAAAAACTTCCAAATTATTCCTGGAAGAAACCTAGTGATGGAGAACCTAGGATGTGATTGCCTTTTATGGATGTTCTTGTGCTTTTCCTGATGAATCCATTGCCTTCTTTTGAGGGGTCGTTTTATGGACCACAGACTTGTCTGTACATGGCAAATAAGTGTCAGTACCAGCTCAGCCAGCATTAAAGCTAAGCTCTCAGTGCTACACAGGAATAGCTCATGCAGTGTTTGAACACAAGCTGTTTTCTTTTAAAGCCACATCTCCAAAATGACAGAGCAAAAATTAGCTGCAATGGGCATCCGGATTAGCCGAGACAGTACTATGGGGATTTCAGATGTTACTGACACTGGGAAATGTCTCATTGATATTAAATAGATTTTGAAAGGAGAAGAATAAAATGAGGAGGCGAAGTTAATAAGGAGAGGAAGGGAAAAGGTGATGATAGTAAGTGGATTAGGTGGTGAATATTTGTGCTAGAGGAGAGCCCTCCTCACTTCTGAGCTTGCAGTGTACCTGCAGGTGTTTGTGGGCTGCTGAAGTGGAAAGGCTGTAGCAGGTGACCCAAAAGGTCCATCTGGCCTATTCTGCTTCTTAACAGCAGCCAGAATACAGAAGTGTGTTTTATAACTGGCTCTCTGGCAGCCAGGAATGTGTATTAGTCTTGCACTGATGCCTGAAACTTTGCATCCCACCCAGTTTCTCCTCTCTGGTCTGCCGCATGGCATCTGTTGTCCATCAGCCCTTCGGTCTGGGCTGGCTGGGTCAGTGGGCTTTCCTGCTGTGGCATGGCTCTGTGCACTATGTCTTGCATACTTCAGACAGCATGGACCGGCAGCTCAGGAGCTTGGCAAACAGCAAATCCAGCTCTGATGCTGGCCGTATCTGTTGTCCCTGGTCTGTCGCTCTTCCTCTCCCCTCCCCTGCTTTTGTCTCGGCAGCGCAGGCTGAAAAGTTCTTTGGACAGAGGCTGATCCTCACCATGTTTATACTGTGCTGTGTGAATGGAGACCCGAGGTTGGTCGGTACCTCTGGGTACCTCTCTGAATATTAATGTTGCCTAAAGCCTGCTCTGACAGATGGGATATCTTCATTAAGTGCAATTGAGCCTGCATGTGAAATAAACTTGATTTGCTGTCCCTACTGCATGTTCTGACTAAATGGTTTGTAAGTGGTGCAGGTGATGTAATCTGGGTGAAAATGCTGGCAGGAAGGTACCAGCTTTTAACAGAATGAGGACAAAAGACTTTACTCATACTTCAGGGATGCTGAATGATTTCATACGCAGCCACAATTAAACCAGTCTCATTGATGCTATGTGCAACTTTCTCGTTAAAGCGAAACGAAACGAAAGTCAAAATGTAAAGGTTCTTCTCTGCTACTTGTTAAAATGCTAAAAGGCAGCTTTGGAAAGAGAAATTTAATTGAAGCTATTAAATTACTATGCGTAAGAGACCTTTATTTAATAAACTTACCTGAAGAACTTTAATGAGTTAAGCTGTGAAGGGTAATAGAAATAGAGAGTATAAGTAACTATTGAGGTTAGAGATGCTTTAATCCAACTCTCTAATGTGTTATGCACCTTTTCTAAAAATGTTGATGTTAATTATTACAAAGCTTTAACCCATCCTGTGGGCTCTTGATTACAGTTTTGGTGGATGAACCTCTTATTCAAGCAACTACTTACATTCCTTTGATGGATAATTCTGATGCTGGCACTTTGGAAAAGCGAGAAGCGGTTGAAGTAGCAAAACAAAACGTGAATGAGGGGATCCAGAAGAGCAGTGGCAAGAAACTGAAGAATGAAACTGATAAAGGTAAGAAACCGATAATGCAGTCTGTTTCTGGCATAGCCTGCTTGCAGACTTGAATAGGGAAAACATGCTGTGTATGTGGGGAGGGCTATCTTCTCTTACTTGCTAGGAAGAAGTGATTTGAGGAAAGTATTTGTGGCTGCAGGACACTGTTCCTGTCTGTGCTCGTTTCCCCTCTGTCTTTGGCACTGTTGAAAGGGCTCTGTGCCATCTGAATCCTTTTAGCGCTGGCTGTAGGCTTTTGTGTCCTTAACAGTGAGCAAATGGGTGATCGCAGACCACACAGATGCATGCGAGCTAGTTTTGCAGTGGATAGTTCAGGCATCCCTAACAATGATGGACTCTAAACCAAGAGCTTTCAGGATGGGCTCTTGGAGTCTGCTTGAGACTGGGAGTGTATGCTCTGTTCATGGAGCTAGCTGGGGCTGACCAGCCAGTGTGTGTCTTTAAGTGCGACATGGAGTTACTTGAAGCAAATTGCCGGTGAAGGTAATCTGGCAGTTTCCAGGAAGACTTTGAATTTTCCTTTCAATGCAGTTGGAATTGGTTGGGACAGGGGAGCTTCCTTCATACTCTCCCATGGAGGCCTGGAGTGATCCATAAGCATTGTGTCCTACCCTGAAGGTTTTAAATAGGCCGCTGACCTGCTCAAAGCAGGCCAAACTTCCTTCGCTCCTTGAGGTGAGACCCTCAAATTGGCGGGCGGCCAGAGAGGAGAAGCCAAGTGACTGAGTGGTGATTCTCTGCTCAGGTTTGTGCAGAAGGCCGTCTCTCCTACATTGTTGCCTGGCCACTCACTACACTCCTTGGAACCTCTCTTTTTAGACTTATCTTCTAAAATGCTCACTTGAAAGCTGCCTCGCAACTCTTTGTGGTATCTAGATTGGATTCCCACTTGCCTGAGACTCCTCTTGTGCTTCTAGCTCAATGACTGCATATTACTGCCCTGCAGCATCAAAGCCTCTCACGTGAACCCGTCCCTTCTCATTTCCTTTGTGCACTGTAACCTTCTATATGAGCTCCTAATTCTCCTGTGTCAGCTGGGATTTGCCCTCCCAATATAGAAATCTTCCCCTGTTCTAGTTGTAAGCTTCTTGGATGCAGGGGCAAGGTCTTCCTGTCTTCAGGGAGCACAAGGCTCAGGCTGGTCCAAGGCAAGCTACTATAGACTTCTGGCTAACTGGTCTCTGGATTTTGGCGTGTTCCTGGTAACGACATCACTGATGTCAGTGCCGTAATGATGTGATCTGAAAACTGTGGCCAAGACTGAGTTGGATTTAGGACTTGGAGAGAGGGTGCTAGAATTTCTCTGTACTTTTCCTCTGCCCCTCCTGCACTCTGTTATTCAGTGATTTGTTTTTATGCTCGGTGATTTCTCGTAGGCGCTTAGTATCACTACCACTTTTTTGTTCTTCGTTTATTTTTCAAACTCTGGAGAGGTTTGGGTTTGTGTAACTTGGTTTCAATGTCATGTTTAGCACCTGTGGTGAGAAACCTGGACCCTTCTCCATGATCTCTGGGACACTTTCTGAATCAAGCATCGCTTTTAAGCTTTTCTTTTTTCCTCCAATGTGTTCACCTACTTTTGTGCGCTGGTGAATATTTGACAGATACTGGATGCCTTGGTCTTGTGCTTCAGTTTACTGAAGTTAGGGGGCCACCTAATGACCTCTGTATGTGCAGCCTGGTTTTTGTATGAACAATGTTTTTTGTTCCTGTTAGAGCATAGTTCAGTTGAATTGCGTTTCCTTGTTTGTCTTTTTAAACACTTAGTCATGAAGAGAGATCTTACTGATTTATCTTACTACTGCTGAACTCCTTCTGCAGCATTTCATTTCCAAACTTAGATTGAGGGAATATTTTTCTGGTTTCCATAGATTGTAATCAGAAATGTGCCAGTTTTTAACTTCATTACTTTGTCATGTGCATATCGCTTGTGGAGCCAGGCTGTCCTTTAAATTGAGAGCTCAGTTTGAATTACTGGCATAATACCCTAGAAAAGACTCTTCAAGTTTTCACATTTATGCTATTTTTTCCTCCAAAATCTGTGTTATGCTTTGTCTTCTTGCTAGCAACATTATAAATGTTACCAACTGTACAAACAAAGTGGTGGGATTTTTTCCCAAAGCTATCAGCTGGCAGATTGTTATCAGATTTAAATGGGAGATGTTGTTTTTGCTGAATGTTCGTGACCTCTTGCTTCTTGGCATTTCAGACTGAAATTAAATATAATGCATAATGATACCCCATCACATGCTGTTTTGAGGCAAAATAAATAATTCTGTATGGAGTCCAAAGTAAATATATCCTCCCTTCTGTGTTGCAGAGAATGCTGAAGTGAAATTTAAAGACTTTGTAATGGCCATGAAGAATATGATCTTCACTGAAGATGAGGCCCGTTGCGTAGTGGAGGTGTTAAAGGAAAAATCCAGTGCAATTCATGATGTCTTGCAAAAGGTGAATGACCGTGGGTGGCGGGGGGAGAAGACTATTAAATAAGCAGAAATTGGAAGAGCTGCTGTCAAATTAGCTGTATCAATGTTCTGTTGTGACTTCTGCATTCTGTCTTTGGGAGACTTTTTCCAGCTGGTCTGTGCTTGCTTTGCATGCAGAAAGCAGTTGTCAGATGTCTGTGTGCTGCCATCTGCCATCCCATGGACTGGCTAGACAGGCTGATGGCTTCTGACCGCTCATAGAGAGCAGACATAACCATGGAGAGTAAGGTATATAATGTAGGACTGCTGCCGTGTGTGTGTTGGCATGGAGGAAGGCTGTCTGGTGACTTTAAAGGGTGAGCCTTCACAGATGTGTAAATAGGATACACTGTAGTAGAAACTAAGAAAAAACTGCTGTGATGGTGTACTTGATCAGCTAATTCAATGTTTTGCAAGTCTCTCTGTCTTGTAAGTCTATACATTCTAGTCTGCTGACTTCTTTGGATATTTTTCTCAGGATTGTAGGGCAAGTCAGATTCGGAAGAGACCTCGGGGTTTGTAGTTCAACCTCCTATACAAAGCAGGGCCAGCTCTGAGGTCAGCCCAGGCTACTCAGGGCTTTATCTAGTCTGACTTGAAACCTTCAGGGACTGAGACTGCACAGCCCTTCTGGGCAACCTGTGCCAGTGCTTGACGGTTCTTTTTGTAATTTTTGTATTAAGACAGAAGAGAATGGTGACCACCAAATACCTCCTCCTCCTTGACATGACTCATCATGATTGTCACTTTGTGCTTGTAATATCCTGTTTGTCACACTTGAAGTATTGCAATTCTGTATTCTTCTGCAGATACCATACCAGAACAGAAATGCAGAACTGGGTATGTGTTAATTCAGTTAATGCAATATAGTAGCATATCACGCAATTAAGGTTGGAAGGACTTGAGGAGGTCATGCAGTCCAACTGCCTTGCTCCAAACAGGCTCAACATTGAATTCAGAGCAAGTTGCTCAGGGTTTTGTCCAGCTGGGTCTTGAAAACCTGCAAGGACAGAGACTTCACATTCTTTCTGGGCCCTTGTTTCAGTGCTTGACTTGCAATGGTGTTGCCTGTTCTATGTGGAACAGTAGCCAGCTTGCTTGCTGTATTTTTTTCTTTTAAAGGAAGGTTTGGTGTTAAAGTTAAACCTCTAGGGTCAAAATGGGTTCCTGGGTTGGTACACAACCAAAAAAATGTAGATTTCTGTAGATGGAAATGTGAATATTTTCCTATCTGTAGCTCATGCAAGACATCGACAATGTGTTTTGTACTGCATGCATATGTAATACCACTACAGAAGAACTTCAGAACAAATTCAGAGTGCATTTATGGGACTGACACTTCTTTGCTTCTTCAGTTATCAGAATCCATTGAGTGAAGTCTGAGCACAAATGTTTAGAAGGTTTGCCCCTTACTGCAGTAATTTAAGTTTTAGGACCAGTATACAAGTGGCAGGACAGTGGGGATTGTGCCTCTAGTTCTGTTCCTTGTAATATCTCTGAAACTTTGTGTGTCGGTGTGCCAGCCAAAACACAATTCTGTCAACTGGAGGCTCTCCTATGGAGTGGAAGGAGAGACCAGATCAGCGTTCCCTTTTTCCTTTTGTAGCGAGATACTTAGAGATGAAGTTTGTTGGATTATACCAGCTTTGAGTCTGAGTTGGACCAGGTGATCTTGGAAATCCTTTCCAACCTCAATTATTGAATGATTCAGCATCTCTGTGTCTTTTTCCTTTATTTCTCTTAATGACTGTTCTTTGTTTTCCCCAGTGCCACCACAGTGGCTCTCTTCTAAAGCAGAAGCACTTTAAGAGCCCATTTATTCTCTTGATTGATTTCAGTGCATTTGAAAATGCATTTCCTTGTCTGATGCAGGATCCATTAGCAGCAGAACTGGGTACTGGTGGTGCCATGTACGCCATGCAGACAGACAATTCAGGGGCAGGAGCTGGTGTTTCTTGCTCTCAGGTTTGCTCCGCTGCCTGCAAGCATGCTGTGCAAGTACTTCTGGCGTGTATGATCATTTTTATGGACTTTTGCTGCAGGCTAGCAAGGCTGAGTCGGCTGCAGCTGCACATCAGCTACAAGACAAAGAGAAGATGCTTGCTGCGATGAAGGAGGAGGCAGCTGTTGCAAAGGAGCAGTGCAAGCAGCTCAGTCAGGTAAATATTAAGAGACTTGTGCATATAGAGAGCTGTGGGAGAGGAGCAGGGGCTTGTAGGACTAGCAGCCAGTAAATGCTGGTTTACTGAGCTTAGTGTAAATTGAAAGGTGGAATTTTTTTATATTGGGAAAGCTTACCGAGACAGTATGCTTAGTTTTATGATGCTATTAATGTATTTATGCAGAGTTATTTTCCAGTAGTTTTTCCAGAGAGTTAATTTACTGAGACTTTTAAGCTGAGACTATTTTTCTTTTCAAAAGGTTACTTTAAAAACACTTCCTGCATGAGTATAAGACTGTTTCGTGGATGCAAATATTAAACATCTTTTCTGCATTGCAGTTTTAATTTGGTACATATTCTAGCGTTCACATGCTTGTGTGCTTGTAGGCACAAGAATCATCTATCAGTTTTCTTCAAGAAGCTACAGAAAGTGTAAACTGCATGCTTAGCTCCTTGAGTTATAGCTCTGCTTTAGACTTACAGGGATGCTGATGCGCTACTTCAAGACTAGTTTATGAAACTTTTTTTTTACGATGGTTTCAGATGCAAATATTAAACATCTTTTCTGCATTGCAGTTTTAATTTGGTACATATTCTAGTGTTCACATGCTTGTGTGCTTGTAGGCACAAGAATCATCTATCAGTTTTCTTCAAGAAGCTACAGAAAGTGTAAACTGCATGCTTAGCCCCTTGAGTTATAGCTCTGCTTTAGACTTGAAGTAGTGCATCAGCATCCCTGTAAGACTAGTTTATGAAACTTTTTTTTACAATGGTTTCAGAGGAAAGAGGTAATGGTAGAACAAATAATTAGGCAGATATGGAGTGAATTGGAGACTTCTGGGGGGAGGATTCTTATGTTTTGGCTAGTTTGGAGCACACAGGCATTAGGCTCAGGAAGGCCGCGTTGTGGAACAAAAGTTGGGCACAGAAAGCTGGGTGGCTAAAGATGGGAGCAGAGTGGCCAGAGGGCATGGGAGTTGGGAGCCTTGGCAGTTGAGAAGGGAAGGAGGGAGTAGGTATTGTGTGGGCTCCTGGCAGGGCACAGGTAGGTGTGTATTTGTGAATGGGATCAAGAGGTTTGGGCTAGTCAGTGTGTAACTGTAGGAAGAAAGGACTTGTGATGTGTTTGGCGAGAGGGGAAAGAAACTCTGGCTCAGGATTACAGAATGCAAGGGGGTGCTGGAGAAGCAGAGGGAATGTATGGAGGAGCCTGAGTGGGGGGGTAGCTGATGCGGTTGGGGGAAAAAACATCTGCAAAATGGTGCTTGTGGAGGCAAGGTGGGAGCTGTGGAGACGTAGGGGTGGTGTGGTGGGTTTTTGCCATCCGGATTGGGGAAGGGAGAAGGAAAAATAAATGGGCATGCCTGAAAGCTGGGAGAAATGGATAAAACCAAAGTTACTGCAGTGCTGAAGTATCAGGATAAGAAAGGGAAGAAGCTCAGCTTGACTAACAAAAAGCTCTTATCTTCTAATTAATGTGTTTCTCTGAAAACACTGCCAGAAGCTACGGAGGGACTTCAGGGTACAGAGATGTTCCTGCAGGGGTGTTGATAATGATAGATGATGATAACTGGAGAGGATAAATGAGAGCAAGAAGTGCCTGACCTCGGAGGTATTTGGCATAACACAGGCTAGGTGAAAGTTAATCTTCCCAGGATCTCTGGTGCTGCCTTGACAGGGTAGCTGGGTTCCTGAGGGCTGCAGGTGGATGTGGAATTGATGGAGGGGTAGAAAGAAGCTGCAATATATCCTGGTGCCCCTCTTTTTGTTGCATCTTAGCAGATGCAAATATAACATGGAGAAAGCTGTTTACGTATACTTTTTTATACTTCACAAATACAAAACTTTTTACACTGTATTTGCAGAAGTGACTTGACTTTTGATGTGACTCAAGTTCTGAAATGCCTCCACAAACATGGGTTTGGGAACTCGTATCACTTACTTTATTTGGGAGGGAACAGCCTCCTGAAGCTAGTAAGTTGGATCTAAAAGAGAGAACAGCTTTTATTTAAATTAAAATGTAGAGAAAGTTATAACTACTCTGAAGAGATGGAGGGTATTCAGGCTAATAATTTATAGCACTTAAATTATGTGTCAGTGTTCTCTGGCAGCGTAAGGACCTGTGTGCTGTGCTGCATAGCTGGAAACACCTGAAGCTTAGATGATACAAATACCTCATTCTGTGATGGGAGCTTGCTGAAAGCTGCACTTAATGTTTTTGCTTACTACAGGAAGTGCTTTTATATTCCAGAGGAGCAGCTCTATGGATTTCTCAGGTGTCTGGGTTGAATTGATGGCTAATAAACGATTAATCTAAATAGCAACCTGAATTTTCATTTGAAAGCTATAATATGGTATCATGCTGGTGGGATTCAGGGCTTCTCTGGCTGTTGCTGGGTACTAATAGCCCATCTCCTCGGGCAAAACTGTTGGCTTTGCAACCTGCTACAAGGCAATTATTTGCTCTAAAATGCTGTGTTGTTTTGCCACAGTTCTTTACCTGCATTCTTGTGTTTTGTTAAACTTGGGATGAAAAGTCTAAGCTCTGCCCTGTGTGATATCTGTGGTTTTAATTGTTAGGTCTCTAATTTGGCCAAACCCGATAGAAATAAAACTCCAGCTCTTCTGAGGCAACAGAAGATCAGTGTTCAGATTGGCAAACCTCTTTTTAGTAAATGTGAAATTATGCTGATTCTAAAGCCTCATAAAGGTGCTGGAAGTTTGGTTAGGTCTAATGCTGTAATTTCTCTGAGCAAAGACTGGTGCTGACTCTGGTTTGATGCATACTTGCTATATTTTTCGTTATTTTAAAACACCAGCTATTAGACTCTAGAAAGGAGTAGTAGATGACTTATTTCCCATTTTCCTTTCACTTCCCACCCAAGGAGCTCGTTGCAGAAAAGGAGAGGAACGGCTTGCTTACAGCAAAAATGCGAGAGCGCATCAACACGCTAGAAAAGGAGCACGGCACTTTTCAGAGCAAAATACATGTTAGTTACCAAGAATCTCAGCAGATGAAGATAAAGGTAAATACTTTACCAAAACTGTTCGAGGTGATGTTCATGCACAAGCAGATCAGTGCTGAGAAATTGTTGCTTTAGCGAGGGTGCAGCATTTGATGTTTACTCACACAGAAATTGGCTACACTAGTTACCCTGAGCCTTGAATGCAGTGTGCTGGTAGCTGGTGGTGTAACACGTCTGCGTGAGGATGGGACACTTTGGTGGTTTCCTGGCTTAAAAGAAAGACAAGGTGTTCTCACAGGTGACTCTTGTAGTCTGTAAAAGACCAGTGCTAGCTAGGTAGCCAGTCTCTGATCTGGTTACTTTTCTTTCATGATATTCTGCTGAAATGTTACTCAAGTGTAGCATCTAACTGAAATACTCAACTTGAGAGCCACTAATGCTGATGATAATTTACCAGCGGATAAATCTCATGTTTTTAAATTATAGTACAGAGTGACAACGTAGCATAATATACAAGAAATACCATTGCCTGGGAGAGTGCTTTGTTGAAAATATTTGCAGGGTGGACACTTGCATTTGTTGTTAAGACCCTTGTTACTCTCTCCTGAAGTTGTATTATAATGGAGTAAACTCAGATTAGTTTGTTTCATCACATGAAAAACTTTAACTTAGAAGTCATTTTTGTTAGAAAACTCTTATACCAGCTTGACTGGTGCTTAGATTTCATATTCTAGTATTTTTTTTCTTATATGAATGTCACAGCATCAAGCCCAGCATGCAAACTTTCCAGCTTTAGTAATGTACCTTCTGTCTCGGCACTTCAGAGAGTAGCATCTCTGCAGTTTTGGAGCAGAACTACGTTCTCCTGAGCAGAGACAACTTCCTTTGAACCTATATAGATAACTGCATAACGAAAGGGCCTTACCACTGGCTGAGGAGGGTGAAGGAGATCTGGGCATGACTTGGGTGGCTTTTGCAAACGCTGCTATCGCAGGCAAAGCTGGAGAAAAAAGGATGTGCAGAGGAACCGGTGCTCTGGTTCTGCTCCCTCTGCTGAAGTCCTGTAGCATTGCAGAGACGCTGAAACTCAATTGTCAAAGCTTCCAGTTATATGGGATTTGTGCCCCTCTTTCTGTTGGGATCTTGTCTGTCTGTTGACATTAAAAAAAAAAAAAACCAAAACCCCAAAAAACAAAACAGGAGGAGGGGAAGAACCCCCCCAAGAAATGTCCAAGGGCCAACTTGTTACATGCGTTGGTGCTGAGCCGGAGGTGGCTGCTCTGCAAGACTGCTGTCTTCTGCTGTCGTGGTTGTCCAAACACTTGTTTGGATTTTTTTTCATATACAAAATCCTCATTGGCGAATCAGCCATCTGATGAAACTGGGTTCTGGAAATGGTGTCAGCCATGTCTACAAACTGGCGCTGGTAGAGGAAGAAAGCATTATAGCTGTATGTGGTCGAGGATTTTTTCAGAGCAGGCTGTTGAGCTGTAAGACCAGCTATGCTGTTGTCTGCATATGCAGAGTCCATTTTTTTTTTTTTTACCTTTGAATGCTGTCTTTTGATTTTGTTTGCACCTTGGGTTTTCAGGGCTTCTTTCTGCCTCGGTTTGGAACTATGTTGAAAATGCAATCAAAGCATATTATTGCCTAAATAAACAATCTATTTCATAGTCTTGACTTCAGGATATTAGATGAGGACTAGCCTTTTGCAGTTTACATGCTATAATCTGTGTATCATTAGTTAGTTTATACTTTTTCTGCTTTGTTTAAAGGCTTGGTAAACTTCTAAGGTTAATTCATGGTACGTTTATTTTATTTCCTTTTGGAAAAGTATTGATACCCAGTTATTGACAAGTATCTAAAGTTATACAGCTGAGCAATTGGTATCCTAAGTAACACTTGTGTAGTCTTTTAAACAAACAAAGTTGCCTTGATAAATAGATTGATACACTGGTATAAAAGGAAAACAGTGCTTTTATTTGAGCAAGAGGATCTGAGTTGCACGGTTTAAGAGTGGGTGTGTAAGGAAGGATGTAAAGCTGCCCCTCTCCCAAAAAATCCACTTAGTTGTATTCACTTAAACTCTTGTGATATCTACTGTTATAAGTTGTTGGTTTTTTTTTTTATTGCTCCATAGTTTAATCTTTTTTGGAATTGATCTTTCTTTCCCCATCAGTTCCAGCAACTCCGTGAACAGATGGAGGCAGAAATAAGCCACCTGAAGCAGGAAAACGGTATCCTGAGAGATGCTGTCAGTACTTCTACCAATCAAATGGAGAGCAAGTATGTTGGCAGCTACTTGGAGATCTGTGTGTTTTTAAGCCTTCCCTGAAGAGTTGTTCTGGCTTCTGCTCCTTTTGTTTCCATCTCCTTGGCTGTCTCTGAATTTATTGTTCAACTAGGAACACTGACGTTTTGGGCTGGGGAGGTAGCTATTTGTATTTGTGTTGAGTGAAGGCTTTCAAAACAGATAACTGTCTCTTTATCAATTTGAAGCCTGAGCTTTTAGAGGGTGGGTGCTGAGGCTTTAACCAAAAGTGCAGAAGTGCTCAGGCACAGTTGGTTTTTTTGACAGGGTATGTATCCTTTTCCCTGAGGCTTTAGGAGAGGTGCTGATGCTGGCCTCTTGGGAGAACAACAGCTCTAAACTTACAAATCAGTCTTGCAAAAAAAAAAAATATCTACACCCTGCAGTTAATGATACCGCTGGGGTGGCACTTGGATTTATCTGCTGGTATTGCAAATGTTTGCAGAACCAAAAAGGCATCTCAGGGTTTCATCTTTTGTGAGTTATGACTTAGACTGCCCCTGCGCTGGCAGAGAGGATTGTATCTGTTGTGGTAAAAACTGAGCACCCCGGTAAGGTGCATATTTAGACGGGTGAATTACTCCCAGTGGGCTTCTACCTATAGAAAGCAAAACTGACACTTTATATGCTCTCAGATATTTGTTACTGTTGGAGACTAGAATGTCAGAACCACTGTCAGGGCTTGGAAAGGGCTCAGTATCTTCCTTTTCTGACTATGCTGTTCTCGCAGAGATGCTGCTTCTATATGGACCTTTCTCTTAACAGCTTCTGCGCTGCCCAGCGCGGGTTTGGCAAAGGTGTGTTTCCCTCCCTGCGTGTGTCCTGCTGGGGCAGGTTGATACAAGAAGTGCTCAGAGAAGGGTACTGATACCCTGATTTTAGGTGTTCTGTACATAGAAATGAAGCACCGTTGCCTCTTAGACAGTTATCCTGAAAAATCCTTAATTGAGGCAAATTTAAGATAAAATGCTTTTTATTTGCTTAGACACAAAGGGGAGCCTTTTAAAAATCTTGCCTTGGGCTATACAAGTGCATCTTCTCTCCCTAAGTGAGAGAATGCATCAGATTCTTTCATAAGTTAATAGATAAGTCAAGGCCAGGAGACAGTGTATAGTCTGAAGAGATGCTGCATGCAGTTAGCAGTCCAGGAGGAATAGTCTTCAGTAAGTCTGAGATCAATAATCCTTTATGGGAAGAGGAAAGGAATGTGAATTTCAATGTGAGACCTTTTCTTATGCTGAACCTCCTTAGTTTATATAAGCCTGTCCAAATTATGCCCATCAGCTTGCAAAGCTTGTAAAGGAAATGATGCTTGTGGCTCGTTGCTGACCTTTTTGTTTCTGACTCAGTGGGTTGTAGCTGCTGTGCTGATGACCAAGAGTACCTGACCCTCATCCCTTTCCTAGGATGAAGCAATGTGTGTGTGGGGGTAAAAACCAATCCACCCAGTACAGCCCTCTGGCTGCAAATACAGGACTTGGTGTTGATGCTTGAGTAGCTGTTGTTATGGCCTATGCTTCTTGTTTTTTAAAAAAAAAAAGCAGCAAAGCTATGAAAATGTGTATTTTTAGGCAGGCGGCTGAGCTGAACAAACTGCGCCAGGATTATGCTAGGCTGATGAATGAGCTGGGAGAGAAGAGCAGTAAGTTGCAGCAAGAGGAGCTCCAGAAGAAGAACGCAGAGCAGGCAGTTGCTCAGCTAAAGGTGACTTGGGTTTTCTCTGCCTGTCGAGTTGCAGTCGAGGCTTTATCTGAGCCAAGTTCTGAATTGGGTTGGATGTGATGTGTGTGAGAACCGCTTTAGCTGTTTCCCTGGCCACTGAAATCTGTCTCCTTTATATGTGCAAGTATCTATTTTCAGATAGGCTGAGCCGGTCTGTGGGGTTTTTTAATGTTTTTATTCAGTTCTCTAGGTTTTGAATGATTACAAACCTCCCTATGAAGTGAAACTTAACCTTCCAGGGAAATATCTTTAAAAAGCTTAACTGGTAATGTTGAACTTTGCTTTCTATGAGCTTAGAATTCCAGCAAGATTTGATATTTTGGAGTCATCTAGATGGCATTGTCCTCATGTGATGATTTTTTTTTTTAAATTTGAAACTACATGCTTTTGCTTAAATGTATGTTTAAATTTTTAAATAAATATACTTTTTAAAGAGTTAAACTGTAAATGGGCTGGCTTCTGGATGCATCTCTTTCCTTTTCTTTGGAAGAAAAGGTCTTTTGTGTTATTTTTTTTCAGAAGAGAAACCTAGTGTTTTCAAGTGAGAATGCCAATTTGGAACGTTTCTTTTTTCATATTTGCAATTAAGTCTTAGTTACCAGAAGTTCTCCCTGCCTCTAGCCCTTGCAGGTGGAGAGTTGGTAGCTAGAGTTGAGGCATGTTTTAATTACTAGATGCAGATTTATGAGATGCATGGCTAGTCTGTCTTCTAGTGTTAATTCTGAACTTGCAGTGCAAAGATGCTATACTTCCATATTACAGAAACCATTCTGTTAAGAGCCTGTAATGAAATCCTGTTCATGGTTTGCCTTTCAAATTAATAGGCTAAACGACTCTAGGAGGAGGATTACAGGGCACTCTGTCTCTCTGATATGTCCTAATGGAAGCAAGAAACCATTTTACTTCATTGCCATATGTTTTGGGAATAGCACTGGGAGATGCACTCTGAATGTTTCAAAAATAAATTAAAAGCTAGACTTCTTTTCATCAACTCTTTCTTCAATACGAAGGTCCAGCAGCAGGAAGCAGAGAGAAGATGGGAGGAAATCCAGGCTTATCTCAGGAAAAGAACAGCAGAACACGAAGCGGCACAACAAGGCATGTATCGCAGAATTCCCAAATAACGTTTACTGGAGTAATTTGGCTGTTGCCATTTGTAAAAAAGGGTGTTATTGAGTAAATGGCTTAAATAAAGCTCAGGTGAAGTCAGTACTGCTTCAGCACTCTGGGGAAATAGTACGTTGTGATACCAGTTAGTTTGAATGCTGATGAGAGAGCTGAACCTTGACTTGCTGGAATGAGACTTCAAATCAGTCACCCTGTTTACAATGAAATTATTTCTCCCAGAGTTAAATATTTATTTCTGAATTAAAATCCTAACATTTCTGCTACAGATGTGCAGA
Source organism: Cariama cristata (assembly GCF_000690535.1). Lineage (NCBI taxonomy): Eukaryota > Metazoa > Chordata > Aves > Cariamiformes > Cariamidae > Cariama > Cariama cristata. The sequence goes on along the minus strand of NW_009593898.1, from coordinate 108,340 downwards.
ATAAGCTTGTGGCCAAAGACAATGAAATCCAGAGCTTGCACAGTAAACTTACTGATACAATGGTGTCAAAACAGCAGCTGGAGCAGAGGATGTTGCAGTTAATGGAGGCTGAGCAAAAGAGAGCTACTGCGGAGGACTCCATGCAAATGCAGGTGCAGGTAGTATTGCTCAAGTATCTTAAGGGTTTGGCTTTTTTCCTCTCACTTTGTACCTATGGAAACACAGTAATATCCTTGAAATGCTGCTTTAGTAAAGCTTTCCCACTGAATAAAGAATGAGAAAACTGTGTGCCAGTCTAGCATCTGGCAACTTACGGAGTTAGACCTTGCGGTGCTGTGAGGAGGTCTGGGGCTATCTCAGACCTGAGAAGCACTCCGGGCAAGTCAGGAAAACGTGCTGACTCAGGCAATTTCCCAAGGTGTGAAATGATGCTATGGTCTGGGGCACACCCTGGAAGAGCAGCTATGTACCTTTGATGTTTGTGCGAGCTCTTCTGGAGTGATCTTCTCGTGGCATCAAGTGGGGATGGGCAGTGTGGACATAGCTCGTGAGGGCTTCAGGGAAACCAAATGGTGTATGGTGGGGCAGGGAATATTTTTCTCTTGATGCAGAACAGGTTCTTGTGCTTCCATTCAAACTGGTTGACCTTAGTGGGGAGAAAAATAGCATCTTTGAAAAGTCTGACATGTAAATGCTAAGCTGTTCTTACTAACGTAATCATGGCTATGAGCTAATCCTAGCAAAAGTTGACTAGCTGCAGATCTCAGCCTGCTTTTCTTTCTGTGCTTTCTTACAAGGAGCTGATAGAGCAGAATGATGCTTTGAATGCTCAGCTTCAGAAGTTTCATTCACAAATGGCAGCCCAGGTACAGCATGTTCTCAGACTCTCTTTTGTAGTCATGCATTGTGAACTTTTAATGAAAGTCAGATTCTTTTTTGGTAACTGGATATGAGATATGTAATACTGAAAGCAAAGACTTGTTAGTATCCTCTTTTCTCATGTTTCTCAAACTGGTTTAAAACTTAAGCTTCTGCTGTCCTTTTGAGGGGAAAAAAATTCCACTTATTTTCTCCTGTAGTGGCTTTCATTTATAACCAAAGGGTAGACTACCTTTTTAGATGTTTGTTTTCTGTAGCTTTGCATGTGTACGATTCTATCTTGTGGTTCTTTTGGTCTTTTTGCAGTCTTCCTGTGAACCACCTGATCATGCTTTTCCCTTGTGCATCAGGTTGAGAAACTGTCTCTTATGGGAGCTCCTGTATAAAGCTGTTTGTTCATTGCAGTAGTGATTTCTGTGCAGAATAAAAAAAAAACCAAAACACCCTAAAAAAACCAAACAACAAACAAACCCCCCAAAACCCACCAAACCTGCACAGTGCCTTTATAAATTCTTTTAGTCTCTAAAATTTTAGTTTGACTAGGTATTTTTTTTTTGAGAAATGATTTCTGTTGTAAACTATGTAAAACCTCGGAGTCGGTGAAGTTGCTTCCCTGTAGGTCACAGAAATCGACTCAGACCATAACTTCTGTGGGTGCAGGTGAAGACTGTTCCTATGCAGTTGGGTGCTGCTTTCTTTTAATCATAGATGTGCTTGATGTGGTTGGATTAAATTCAGTATCAGCCTGAAAATGTGTCATCTGACATTGCTCGAAGTGCTTTAACCCATTGGGTGGGGAGAGCAGTGAAGGAAGAGGCACTCTAGATTTACAACATCTTCATGACCAGCCCTTTAAAAGGGCTTTGAAAAGAAATCCATAGGGAAATTTTACTTTTTAGCACTGGGTTACACAAGGAGGCTGTTGGAAGGAGGTGTGTGCTTTCCCCTTGTAGCCCCACTGGCCCTGAAAAAGCAGGGCTGCTTTCCGACCATGGGCAGTGGGTGTGAAATAGCATGTTGGGGACGTGAGGTTGGAGTGGATACTGCTCTGGACTTCAGGCTTGATGACAGTGTGTTGGCTATTAAAGAGACCCTCTGAGACTGGAACTATTTGTTCCCTTTTTTTTTTCTTCTTCTCTGATGCTGTTTTCTATGGTATGATCCGGATAAGGCAGTGTAGGAATTGCTGTAGGGTCCCATGGGCACAAGCTCTGCGAGATCCAGGATTTTGGGGAAGGGTAAGGGCTGGATAAGGAGAACCATATATCTGAAGCACAAATCAACATTGAAGTTCTTCCACTGCTGCTACCAAACTGGATGTGAAACAGTCTGCAGAGGTCCCTCGATGCCTTGATAACCAGTGTGATGGGTGTCTTCTGCCCCATTGTGGGTGACCACATAGGAACAGGCTTTTTGCAGGGGGGGAAAAATGCCTCTTGGTGATTTTATGCTGCTATTTCTGTTCCTAACACAAGTCCTGATGCACTGTGCAGGGTTTTCCTCTTTTAAAATTAGAGTGATTTGTCAGCAGAATGTCCCATAAAGCACTTAATCTTTGGGAGACAAGTGCAGCTGATCCCTGTGGCTTGTTTGAATCTGGTAAAGGGCAAATAAGATGGTTCATTTTTTCCCTTCGTGTTGCCTTAGGCCAAAGGGGAAGGATCATTAGTATATACTGGTATTCCTTCAATGTTTCTTGGCCAGGAAATAGTTGAAGCGTCCTGTGCCAGTTTGAAATAACTAGACAAATCTTACGAATGCTATTCCTGGCTCACTGTAGATGGTGATTTTTTTGACTTGCTTTACTTTCAGCTATTTTTTTTTTCTTCCCCTTCTGCAGACCTCAGCCTCAGTCCTGGCAGAAGAACTACACAAAGTGTGAGCATTCATTCCCTGTGGTATTTGGGAGGTGTTACTGGCTTTTAATGCGTGCTACCTTTCCTCTGCGCACGTGCAGTGCATACGAGAGGGACTGGTCTGTCTATGCTTTTAACTTCTCACCATGAGATTGACTTGGGAGCTGGGAAACAGTTTCCTGCGGATTTCCCTTCCGTGTCTGGCCTCAGGTTTGGAGTCTGTTGGATGTGGCTCTGTGCTACACAGAAAGCAATGTCTCCTGTCTTGTTTATCGCTGCCTGTGTGCAGGGACCAGTACAGCGTGCAGGAATGTGTGTGACCATGAGAACTGTTAATATTTGGGCTATATGGCTGTGCCAGGAGATTTCCCCCTGTGGGAGATGGAGTAATTGTTGTGTTTCAGAGCTAGAGGATGTCTCATAAATTTTTGGCAAGCGAACAGCATTTAAAATGAATGGAAAAGCTTTTGGACCCAAAGTGGACTGTGAGTAGGATTTAGAGTAGGAGCTGGACTTAAGGGCCAGCATGTATTTTCTGTTTAGCCTGATGCTTCATGTACTGCTTTCATCCAAGACCTTTTAGTACTGATATCTCATCATTTCTCATTTGTGTAGGATTGCAGAAAAGGACAAACAGATAAAGCAGATGGAGGACTCATTAGGCAATGAACATGCCAACTTAACCAACAAGGAGGAAGAGCTCAAGGTATAATAAAAGCATGTGTAAATGCCAGCTGATACAGGGAGAGGTTTGTTGGCTGCGTGTACAAAATGAAGCCTGCAAGGCTGCTGCCTTTATGTCTAGAAACAGCTCTTTCAGCTACAAGTCTGCAGACTTTGCTCTTCTAGGCAAGGCCCATGCTTGATACTGGGAAGCTGTTGATAAGAAAGCTTGAGGTTTTTCCATGGGATTACCTCTAGAGTCCATCAAAAGTAACCTGAAATACTTTGCGCTGGAGAATGAACTTACCTGAAATACTGTCTCTATGCAAAGTGCAAATATATCTATGTTGGTTTTTCTCCTTCCTTCAGGTCTTACAGACTATGAACCTGTCCCTGAAATCAGAAGTACAGAAGTTACAGGCTTTGACAAATGAACAGGTAAAATAATTGTTTAATTGAGTATTTAATTTTACTCTCTTCACACTACCTATTCTGTCATAAGTGCAAATGCAGATCCGTTGGCTTTAAACAAGCTGTGCTTAAGCATATTAGAGGTGTGAGGCTATGGAATCGGGCTAATACGTGATTCCCTGGGGTTCTTATAGCTGGTGGGAGGCCGCCTACTTACCCTTCCTTCACCAGCAAAATCTTTCATACTTGGATATCCAAGTTCCTGAAGCAATTTACTTGGTTCATCTAGATTTCCAGGCATGCAGGGTGCAGGACACTTCACAGGAGTGAACATAACTGTACTTGAATATGCAGTCCTGGCACTTGCATACAAGAGTCATAAGCATCCCTCTAAAAAACCTGAAAAGCACACAACCCCCCTGCCTCACCATAGATATCTCTTTAGAACCAAACAAAATGCTGTTCCTCTGTTACTGCTATGTGACCTGTTCAATACAGAGGTGGAAGAGAAGCGTTTAATTAGAGATAATACTGGTTGCCAAATGAATCTCTTTGAGATATTCTTCCCTTTGCATAATTGCATGCTTGCATGGCATATATTGGTGTGTTAAAAGTGCATGAAGACAAGCTTACCCCTTTCGTTCTTGCTGGTGAGTCATGTGCCGAGAGGCCAAATGACTTGTTCTAGCTTTTTAATATTGTGGAATGAAAGGTTGATTGAATCATGTGATGTATCCTAAGTCTGTGTTAATCCTCTTTATATCTAGGCTGCTGCTGCACATGAGCTGGAAAGGATGCAGAAAAGGTAAATAGCTCTGGGATTTGATAAACAATGTTTGTCAGTCTTATGTTCTTTTGAATTGGTGCTTTTTGTAAGACTTGGATGAGGAAACGTATTTAACTGTACTGCTGTGTCTCAGCATTCACATCAAAGATGACAAAATAAGAACTCTTGAAGATCAGCTTCAAGAAGAACTGGCTCAGATTTCAAACACAAAAGAAGAATTCAAGGTAAGATACAGCATAGCTGTTCTTGTGCTTATTTACTGTAAGTTTTCCAGACTTCGGAGGTTGTTTTTTCAATTGAATGTTGATTTGTAAAATAGAACTGACTTCTGGGTGTTACAGTAAATTACAGTATTCTGTTTGTAAGGCAAGAGCAGTGTGGGATGCCACAGTAGTAGCAACAGACTGTGCAACAAAGAAAGAGATGGGGTAACACAAGTTAAGTGCAGTGTCTGCAGTTGTGAAGAGTGAGGTCTTTGAAATCTGGAAGAGGAGGTTGTTCAGTAAAAGCTATTGTGATTTTCCTGCATTTCACCTTGTAATACGACTTTTAAGGCCTTGGTGTGAGCCTTTTGTTGCTTGGATTATCATGTTGTTAGGTTTTTTTCCTGTTAAGGTAGGTGTAAAAATGCTTATTTTCTCCTGCTATTTTCCAAATTGTTTCTTGTAAGACTGCAGCTAAATTGCTAAAGCTTTTAGTTCTGACATCTGGGGTCTGCACAGCAAAGCTGGTACTTGTTTCTAGATGGCATGTGCTGAGAACAACTTAACTCCTCCTTGCCCTCTGCCACCTTAGGCTCTTTGTTCTGAACTTTAGCTGTTAGAAATAGACCTGCTTCCTGAGAAAGGTGATGACTCCATCTTTTTAACTCCTTTAAAGCCCATGTTGGATACTGCTGCTCTTCTGATGTTCCTGGTGAAAGGTCATTCATTCAGTCTCATAATGTCAAGTTGGTAGCTTTGCTAGCAAGGAACAGAGCAGGTGGGTAGTGACAGAGGCAGGATGCTTTTGTAGCGGAAACCATGCCGTATGAGTCTTCTGCAGCTCTTTGAAGGTGTTAGCAAGCAGGTAGTAAACTTGATTCATGTATTAAAGTGGCACTTTCAAAGAGGTTTTGATGAGAGTCCCTTGAAAGGCTTTGTAGTTTCTCTAAGCTGTCAGAGAATAAGAGGGAAGAAGTTTGCTCAGTTAATAGGATAGGAAACGAAGTACAATTCAGTTGATTTTTTGTAATAAAGCTCTTTCTGAGTCTTCAGTGAAGAGTGTGCTGGGTAATGGGTGCATAAATGGTCTGGAAAGGGGAGTGGGAAGAGGTGGCAGGCTTGAGTAAGTTCGCAAGCCTCAAGTTAGTGATGCTCTTGGGGCTTTCAGTGTGGAGAAACATTTTAAAATGGCAGATGGAGTGGTGAAAATGAATACGAGGAGGAATAATCTGAACTTCCTCTAGTGTGATGGTTTCTGTAGTAACTGTTACCCAGGAAAAAGGCCTTAGAAATGTGCTGGGTAGTTATGTGCTGAAATGGACTCAGTGCTAAGTAATGGCAAAAATCACCTGGAGGCAATTCTAGCAGTTCTTGGGAAGTGAATAGAGAACTGGACGCAGATCATCATCATCATGTTACTGTGGAAATCTATAGTGCATGCACTCTCAGCATGAATATTATGTGCCCTTCCAGTTGCTTCTTCCTCCTGTCTTTGATCCCAAACATAAGCCAGACTGACTCCGTACTAAATGCTTCCACCTGAGGAAGTGCTGCTTTTTTCCCATGCACATGAAAGAGGGAAAAACCAGGTTCAAAACAGCAATTCTTTTAATCCTCACTATTACTGTCCCGTCCTGCTTGTGTTGTCCCTGTAAGGCTTTGGGTCTGAAGCACAGATAATTTTACTTTGTAAAGCACCAAGCAAGTCTTTTTTTTCAAAGACTTTATAAAGCAAAAAGCAGTAAAAGAGGAGGATTTTAAAATATCCAGGCAGGCAGCCTGTCCGTTAAGGGCTGCTGTGTCCATTGTACGGAGCAGGCA